>NC_060272.1:60024555-60250651 GCF_021613505.1 Equus quagga
ATTGTTGTTGATGTCTCCTTTTAGTTTTGTTAATAGTTGCTTTACAAATTTTGGTGCTCCTATGTTGGGTGCATATATATTTATAAGTGTTATGTCATCTTGGTGGAGTGTCCCTTTTATCATTATATACTGCCCCTCTTTGTCTTTCTTTATCTGTTTTGCTTTGAAGTCTACTTTGTCTGATATAAGTATGGCAACACCTGCTTTCTTTTGTTCATTATTAGCTTGGAGTATTGTCTTCCATCCCTTCACTCTGAGTCTGTGTTTGTCTTTGGGGCTGAGGTGTGTTTCCTGGAGGCAGCATATTGTTGGATCTTGTTCTTTTATCCATCCTGCCACTCTTTGTCTTTTTATTGGAGAGTTCAATCCATTTACATTTAGAGTGATTATTGAAACGTGGGGGCCTACTGCTGCCATTTTATCACTTGTTTTCTGGTTCTCTTGCATTTCCTTTGTTTCTCGTCCCATGATTTTTGGATTCCTAATTCAGGTAGGTAAATTTCTATATTAGCTTTCTTCTTATTTGTAATTTGTGTCTTTATTCTTGTTATTTGTTTAGTGGTTACCAGGTGGTTTGTATAACACATCTCATAGATGAAATAGTCCTTTTTCTGATGGCCTCTTATTTCCTTAAATTAAAACATTCCATCCCTTTTCTCTTCCCCTTCTAGGTTGTTATTGTCAGATTTTTTTTCCTCTTCCTTTTTGCGTTGTGAGTTTGTGGTTAAAATGACAGGAGTATATTTATTCTTGGTGTTTCCCTTCCTTTTATCTTTAATGTTTTATTTAACTTTTGCTAACCTGTTCTGATTGAGAGCTGTTACTTTCTGTTATTGTCCTTCTACTTATCTCCTTTGTTCTGGGTTTTGTAACCCCTTACCTTTTTTGATTTTTCAGGTATGAGGGTCTTCCTGAGCATTTCTTGAAGAGGAGGTCTTGTGGAAATGAACTCCCTTAACTTCTGTTTATCTGGGAAAGTTTTTACTTCTCCATCGTATTTGAAGGATATTTTCGCTGGGTAGAGTATTCTTGGCTGCAGGTTTTTGTCCTTCAGAGTTTTGAATATATCATTCCATTCTCTTCTAGCCTGTAAAGTATCTGCTGAGAAATCTGCTGATAGCCTTATGGGGGTTCCTTTGTAGGTTATTTTCTTCTGCCTGGTTGCCCTTAGTATTTTCTCTTTGTCATTGACTTTTGCTAGCTTCACTACTATATGCCTTGGGGTTAGTCTTCTTACATTGATAAAGTTTGGAGATCTATTGGCTTCTGTCACATGAAGTTCCATCTCTCTCCCCAGGTTTGGAAAGTTCTCAGCCATTATTTCTTTGAACAGGCATTCTGCCCCCTTCTCCTTCTCTTCTCCCTCTGATATACCTACAATCCTTATGTTGCATCTCCTAATTGAGTCAGATAGTTCTCGGAGAGTTTCTTCATTTCTTTTTAGTCTTAGTTCTCTCTCCTCCTCTGTCTGCAGCATTTCTATATTCCTACCCTCCAAATTGCTAATTTTGTCCTCCATATTATCGACCCTACTGTTTGGAGAGTCCAGATTTTTCTTAATCTCCTCCATTGTGTTCTTCATCTCCAGTATTTCTGATTGGTTCTTCTTTATAGTATCAAGCTTTTTTCTGGCATAGCTCCTGAACTCGTTGAGTTGTCTATCTGAATTCTCTTTTAACTCACTGAGTTTTTTAATAATGGCTGTTTTGAATTCATCATCATTTAGGTTATAGATTTCATTGTCTTTGGGATTGTTTTCTGGACGCTTGCCATTTTCCTTCTGTTCTGGAGATTTAATATATTCTTTCATACTGTTTGATGTCATGGATTTGTGCCTCAACATAGAGATAGAATTTAGTTACTGCTTCCACTTGTTTCAACTGGTGTTGGGGGGGAGCAGCTGTTTAGACTGCACTGACCAGGAACCCTGTCAGCTGTTACTGACTGGACCTGGGCCCCTCCTCGTAGTCACAGTGGTCCTATGGGGTCCCTCGTCAGTTGTGGGGGCAATTGCAAGGGGGCCTCAGGCTGCTGGTGCCTACTGTTGCAGAACACCTAGATGTGCTCCCTCCTTGGGGTCTGCAGCAGTGTTATGGGCTTTCCCAGTGGCCGGGAGAAGGATCACCTATAATCACAGCTCTGTCACTGTCAGAGCCCACAAGATCTCACTTGTCCACTATAGGTCCCAGCAGAGCTATGGTTATCTTCTGCAGTCTGTGGTTAGCTCACCTAGCTGTGCTGCTTTTGCCCCAGTGCCTTCCAGCCTTGCGATTGCCAGTTGGGGCACTAGTGCTGTGCAGAGGCTTTCACTGAGGCTGCTGTGGGAACCTGGAGTTCCCCTCTGGGCCACAGAGCTGGGCAGCTGGAGCTCCACTCAGCCCCAGACCACTCCCATGGAATCTCTGGGAGCCCCTTGCCCTGTCTGGGACACAGCCAGAGTCCATGAGTCCAGCGGCAGCTGGCGGGCTGCTGCCTTGCCTGGGATCTTGCTCTTTGGGGGCCTCCTGGCGTTGTGGATGCTGGGCGGGGCCTCTCTGCTAATGGTGAGCAGAGGCTTTCCCTGCCACCAGTGCAGGACCCTGGAGTTTCCCACTGGGCTTAGGTGTAATCGTGGGGGGCTTAGGTAGGGCTGTTGTCACCTGTTTTCACCGTCACTCCACCGGTGAGTGCACACTCCTGCCCTTGGTGCGTGGCAATGCCATGGGGGAGTCCACTGGAAGAGAGCCGCTTGCAGGTACTAGGCTGTCCAGGGGTCAGGGGTCGGAGAGTCTTCACCTATCTCCACCTCCTCCTGGGATGAAGTCTGTTTGCCTTCCGATGTATAGCAGCACGGGTCTCTCAGGCATCCTGAGATGCTATATGGATATCCTTTGTTAACCGATGAATGTCCAATTGGTTGTAGATTTGAAGGGGGAGAGACAAAGAAGACTGTTCACTCCGCATCTTGGTCCTGCCTCTGAATTCTTCTTCTTTCTATCACCTGCCATCAAGGTCAGTAAATTACAAAAGGGGAATAACAGCTGGTCCTTCAGTGGAACCAGGGTGGTGGCATTGAGTGACACGGGGTCCATCCCTTTTCCATTCCAAAGCTAATCAGCTAGGTCCCAAAGTAGTGGATTTTGTCTACTTCCCAAGCTGGACACCAAGCAGGTTTCAAAAGAAAGCAACAGAAAAAAAAAAAAAGGCAAACTTCATAAGTTCTGGAGAGGATGGTTGAGACCTCAAGGATTTACTTAGTCATTTCCTTGGAAGTCTAAAATTACTGATCATATTTGATAGGTAGGGGGATCCAATCTATTTCTAAAAAAGGCAAAGATTAGTCTCACAGTGAAGAGTCCCCCAGATCCAGAGCCATCCTAGTGAGGGAGGGTGGGCCTACTCCTCACGCTGGCCTTTGGTACCATCTTCCACAACTCCCAGAGGGCTTAGGACACACCTGACCATGGGTCTGCCTTACTCTATCCTATTGGAGTTTCTGAACTCAAAAAAACAAAACCAAACAAAACCCTACCAAACACATTTCTCCTCTGCCGTGCAGTCTGGAATTGAATGTGCTCAGTTCTTTCCACCAAGTGGTGGAGATCTGGGTGCCAGGACTTGCTGGTCTCTCCTCCGCTGACTCCCTAGGCTTCAGGCAGGATGTGCTGGTCTCTCCTCCACAAAGTTTTGTCATCTTCAGGTTTCCTTCTCCCTTGTGTGAGGAGCTGAATAACACTTCCAAAGTGGGGTAATTATTTGCCTTTCTGGTATGTCTATGTAGCAAAATTATATGTCTTTTTCCTTTGGTTCCCTGCTTTAATGGTCTCATTCTCTTCCTGTCAAGGAAGACAAAACATCTCTCTTCAAGGGAAGTAGAAAATGCCCTGGACTGTTTTTTCCCTGGTCGGAGTGGATCCTTTTGTGTTCTCTTCTCTCGAAGGAGCAAAGCTCTGTCCTCTCCTTTCCCTAAGGCTGGTGCTGACTATCTGATTCCAGTCACTCAACTTCCACATGTAAATTTTCATGAGTCAGATTGTAACAGCTTCAGAAACTGGCCCCAAAGACGGAAAAGTTTGAACCATTTGAACATACTTGTGTGAATAATTTAAACTCTGGCCAAAATTTGGGGTACGCAGATGGCTCACAGGGAATAAATTCTCTGGTCAAATGTTAACTCTTTCTAAGGAAAAAACAAAGCCAAAAAGGAGGTCATGGGACCTCTTTAAACTTTCCTGAAATAAAAACAATATTAGCTAACCCATGTAGCACTTACTATGTGCCGGTCATTGCTCTTAGACGCCATGAAGATTAACCCATTCAATCCTCACACAGCTCGGGAGACAGATGATATATCCCTATTTTCAGATGAGAAAACTGAGCCAGCAAGAGCTTAAGAAATGTGCTCAGGGAAGTGGTGGAAACCCAGAGAATCTTCAGAGTCCACTACATAAATTTACAAAACAAGTATCAAAATATTATTAGGTTTACCCTCCCAACCCAGGAAACAGACTTGAGAGGGTCCCCACCACCCTTGTCATGGTAGCCCTGAATGAGGGCTTCCTGGGCCTTCTCCAGCCAGTGACCAGGCCCTGAGGTAGGGGGCTGATTGTGACTTGGTCCCATTTCTGCATCAAGATTCAGACAGAGCCACTGAGGCATGTGGACCCACCACCTCTCATCTACAGCAAACAAATCTTCTTACTTAAAGTGGTACCCGGAGCAGAGAATCTCTAGCTGTAATGTGTGAAAGAACCACCTGGGATGCAGCGAAAGTGCAGGTGCTGACTCAGTGGGGTGAGGTGGAGGCTAGATCTGGTCTTTCTAGCAAGCTCCCAGGGGATGTGATGCTGCTGGCCCGCGGGACTGAGAAGCGAGGACCTAGAATGCCTACTTCTTGATAACACTTGTCAATGGCAGGTTTCAGCTGAAGGAACTGTCACCACCCGGTTGACCTGAGGAACTGAAGGGTGGGTTTGGATATTTTAATTGTTTTTCCAAATTATTCTTTTTCCTTTTGTTATGTTAAGGGGACGCAATCACCAACCACCCTGCACCAGACCAAGCCTCACCACAAGAGCTACGCCTGTGACCTTTGCCTTATTATTTTTTTAAGATTGGCACCTGAGCTAACATCTGTTGCCAATCTTCTTTTTTGTTTTCTTCTTCTTCTCCCCAAAGCCCCCCATTACGTAATTGTATATTCTAGTTGTAGGTCCTTCTGGTTGTGCTGTGTGGGACTCCACCTCAGCATGGCCTGATGAGCAGTGCCATGTCCGTGCCCAGGATCTGAACCAGCAAAACCCTGGAGCATGGAAGCGGAGCGCGTGAGCTTAAACACTCAGCCATGGGGCTGGCCCCTGAGCTTTGCCTTATTTTTAATGCTAAGATCTCTCCAGGAGGAGCTTAGGCCTTATTATCACAACCTGCAGTGTATGTGGAAGCATGTTTTCCACCTGAGCCTGTGTAAGTGAATACCCACCTCTCCTTTTTGAATATTCATTCCCCATCTGAAATAAATGTCCCTGCTTCCCTTTGTTCGGGGACACCATGACTCTGGAAATGATTCCACATGGTCTCCTATTTGCTGCAAATATACTTTACTTTGTGAGACAACTACTTCTGGTGTAGTCTGATTTAACTCACCAGGAAGGAACACACTTTGGTTTGGTAACAAATCGGTGTCCAATGTGGGGCTTGCTTCTTCATGGTGCTTTTGCCACCGGCTTGATGTTGCTGCCTGATTGGGAGACCCAGTGGCCGCACTGAGCACTTTGCTCAGAGGATCTCTCAATAGAGGTGGGTGGGGGTGCCAACCCCACGGCATGGCTATAACAGTTATTTCTTTAAGTTGTCTCACAAAGTTTACATGTTGGGGCCTGGCTTCAGGGTTTGAGTCCCCATCTGGGGGTAGCCTGGTTCAGGGGAGTGAGAGCGTCCTGTGATTGGAAGGATTGCACAACCTGGCCAATCCAGAAGGACCAATGCTTGGCTCTGGCAAAATGGGAGCAATCCCTGTTGACTAGCCAGGGGTTCAAGGGCCCTCTGGAAATCAAGTCTCCTCTGGAGTGACGAGATGTGGGTTCAAGGCCCCCCTGAAGTCACTGAGTCTGCTTTTGTGTCGTGCCTGTGATCAGAGAAGGGGTTCCCTTTGATGGGGTTAAACCGCCCCTTAAGTCACTGAGTCTGTCTGAGACAGGAACCAGCCTAAAGAGACAAAAAGAGGAGGATTGGCAGATGTTAGTTCAGGGCTAACCCTCCTCGGAAAAATAAACAATTAAATAAATAAAAGCCTATTGGTTACAGGAAAGATTCCTCTTTATGGCTTCTGGCTTCAAGGGGTATTGTTTACCGGGGACGAGTGACCTACCTGCTTCAATTTTACCTCTACTGATGTGTCAACAGCTGCTCACCCCACCTGTCCTTGTGCCCATACTTCTGAGTGTGGGGGATTGGAATTGGCCACCCCAAGATATATCTCTTTTGCATGAGGATTATTTTGGGCTGGTTACTTTTAAAAGAAACTCTGGAAAGTAGAATTTACTTACCCTTTGTAAGAGATATTTGTAAGGGAAATCTCCATCTGTAAAAGTCTCTCCCTCTTTGTACCAGGGAGAAGGGGGGATGACCTTATCCTCTAGAAACTCTTAATCAATGCAGAAGGCAAGGACTTAAATCTGCATAATAACCTTACTCTTGTTTACTGTGCTTTTCTGGTAATCTCCCATAAGTGACTCCTCCCACCCCCAACATCCTCCTCTGTAGCTGAAGATGGTATTTAAGATGAGAACCTCCACCACTTTGGCGAGTTGCTCAGTTTTCCTGAGTCTCTCCCATGTATACATGTTACAAAGCTTTGTTTAATTTTCTCCTGTTATTGTCTCTCACATGTATTTAATTCATAGCCTGGCCAGAAGGACTTAGAGTGGGTAGAGGAAATGTCTTCCTCCCCTACATGAGTTAACTTGGCTTAAAACATTTAGGGGAACCTCTTCCTTCTCAGTTGCTGGTGTATCTTGCAATAGGGTCGTAAGCTCACCTCCCTGACTTTTGGGAACTTGGATCTCTATTTTATCTTGTTCCCAGCTTACTGAGGCTCCTAATTTAGATAGCATATCCCTCCCTAGAGGGAGAACAGGGCATTCTGGTACATACAGAAAAGAATGCTTCAGCATTTTTTATCCTATTTCACAGATCAAGGACTCCTGAAAACTTTTGGTCTCTGCTTTTCCTGATACTCCTTTTATGCCATGCTTCAATTTTTGGAAGATTTCTCTTTTTGGGTGTTTAACACTAGGAATGTGGCTCCAATAAGGAGCAAGAATTCAACATGTTCTCCTACTGCCAAGGTCCCCTAGGGCTCCTAGAGCCAACTGGGGAGCCCCACGGCCATGTCCCATCTCATCTGTAGTCAAGGGAAGTTGCCATGTCTTGGTCTTGTTCGATCCCTTCCTTCTATGGGGATGGTTCCAGCTATCGTGTGGCCAACGCCCTTCCTGTTTGCAGTATGCACACTGATTAGCCCCCAACTTTGTTGGTGGCTTTCTGGTCCCTCAATAGGGGCTGGGGTCACTCACTCATGGTGTAATCCTTCTCTCCCTAGGGTTACCTTGAGTAGACTGGAGGACCACAGCTAACAGGGCAGCTTATCTTTTCATCTTCTTATTTCCTTTTCATCCTCAGCTTGATCTCCGTTACTGAACACTGTAAATGCAGCCTCTACTAGTTGAGGAGATCCTCCTCATCAGAAAGATCTTGTAATGTGGAAAGTATTTTTGAAGTTTTAGATTCAACCTTTGACCCTTCATTTAGACATAGTGCCATGAAGCACTGGAGATAAGAGATTTTTTTCCCATTTCTTGGTTGTTTTGCAAAACACATCTACTTGTAGTTTGGTGTTAATGTAAGTGAGCAACAGTGAGGCCATCTTGTTTTACTAAATGGCCCCAGCCCTTCCTCTGTGACTACTCACTGCTTTGCACGTACTTTAAAAAATTCCCATGCTCTCCTGATTTATGGCCTCTGCTTATGTATGTACTCCCTGATACCTTGATAAACTAAAACTTTGTTCTGTAAGTTTCTCTCCAGGAACAGGCTGACCACAGGCAGGAAACACACCTACAAGGTATCCATCACAGCTGACAGAAGAATGGAACAATGTGATGCCTGGAGCCTGTCATGCCTGGAGACCAACATCCCTGGACCCCCTCTTTACTGCCCATTTTCGTTATGACTGCCTCAAGATTCTGAAATCCTTGAAGATGGGTTTTTGAGACATTAGTCCCCTGTCTTCCAAGTAGCTGGCTAATCTAATTAAACTTCCTTTTTCGATCTCTAACTCGTTGTGATTAATTGGCTCAGATTGCAGCTAGCAGAGTGAGCCCATTGCTCAGTACCGTTAACACTTAGCGTCCCATTTTATGGCCATTTTTCCCATCTTCCAGTGAATATTGTGGCCAGGCTGCATCACATAAAAACATCATCTGTTCTCGGGTCAATGGGGGATACCCAAAAGCCTGCCAATTCTGGAGGATGCAGCCCAACGGGCTTTCCTCTGGAATGGAGCTTGTTTTCCCATATTTTAGGGTCTCTTCTTTTGATCTGTTTCCAACCTCCCAGGGGAACTTGTAATAGTTAATGGTGCCACAGGTGCCACAGCTGCCACAAGTTTTTTCCCAGAGGAGGTTTATTACCCTAATAGGCTGAAACTAGGCTCAGGCCAAGTCTCCTCAGGCCAAGTTTGGCTTAGGTCAAACTAAATCCTTACTGGGAAAATAAAACTGGTGGATGCTGAGTTTAACCCAGGGATCACTGATAGTGAGGGCAGGGGGACAAAAAGGAGACCTCGGAGTCCAGAAAAGCTGGACTGTGGAAAAACAAGATTAACGTTAAGCATCCTCAACAAAAACAAACAAAAAACAGACTCAGAAACTCCAGAGAGGGTTTGACCCCATCTTATGGGACCTCTCCTCAGATGACAGACACAAAGACAGGCTCAGTGGCTTTGGAGAGGGCCTTGAACCCCCACCTCGTCAGTCCAGAGGAGATTCAATCGCCAGAGGGGACTTGAACCACTGGCTAGTCAACAGGGATTACTCCTATTTGCCAGAACCAAGCATTGGTCCTTCTGGAGTGGCCAGATCATCCAATCCTCCCAACCAGAGGGGGACTCTAACTCCCCTGAGCTAGACTACCTCCGGATGGGGATTTGAAACCAAAAGCCAGGCTCCAACAGGCAAACTTTGTGAGAGAATTTAAATAACTCGTAGAGCCATGCCATGGGGTTAGCGCCCCTACTCACCTCCATTGAGAGATCCTCTGAGCAAAGTGCTCAGTGTGACCACTGGGTCTCTCAATAGAGTAGTGACATCAAGCCAGCGGCACAGGCACCACAAAGGCATAAACCCCACATTGGGCACCAATTTGTTACCAAATCAAAGTGGGTTCCCTCCTGGTGAGTTAAATAAGACTCTACGCCAGAATTAATTGTCTCACAAAGTAAAGTATACTTGCAGCAAATAGGAGACCATGTGGAATCATTTCCAGAGTCATGGCATCCCCAAAGAAAAGGGAGCAGGAATCTTTTATTTCAGTTGGGGAATGAATATTTGAAAGGAAGAAGTGGGTATTTGCTTGCACAGGCTCAGTTGGAAAACGTGCTTCCACATACACTGCAGGTTGTGATAATAAGGCCTAAGCTCCTCCTGGAGTGATCTTAGCATTAAAAATAAGGCAAAGGTCACAGGCGTAGCTCTTATAGTGAGGCTTGGTCTGGTTCAGGGTGGTTGGTGATTCCATCTCCTTAACATAATAAAAGGGAGAGAAAAAAACAATTTGGAAAAACAGTTAAATGCTTCCAAACCCACCCTTGAGTTCCTCAGGGTGATTAGTCGGTGACGTTTGGTCCTCATAGACTGCCTGAGCTTAGTCACTTTCTTCATTCTAGCCAGGATGTGGGGGGCGTGCTTAGATGCTAAGTCTACATTCTAACCTTCAGGCTTAAATCAAATGCCTCGCTGCTGTCCCTTATAGCAACATGTTTGTACGAAAAATGAAGAGAAAAATGAATCTGATTTCTTCCAGTGGAGCTTGTACAAGAGCTTTGTACCCTGGAGCACGGCAGAGGTTTACATCCCAGGCAGCCATGGAGGCATGCCCAAGGGATTATGGGAACATTGGAGTTAGGGCAGACCTCCCCAGTTCTATTGTAGGAGAGGAAGACATTTCCTCTGCCCACTCTAGGTCCTTCTGGCTGGGCTACGGATTAAATTGACATGAGACAGAATAACAGGAGAAAATTAAACAAAGCTTTATAACATGTACACATGGGAGAGGCTCAGGAAAACTGAGCAACTCACCAAAATGGTGGAAGCTTTCAACTTAAATACCATCCTCAGCTAAAGACAAAGGAGGATGTTGGGGGTGGGGGGAATCAGTTATGGGAGGTTACCAGAAAAGTACAGTAAACAAGAGTAAGGTTATTATGCAGATTTAAGTCCTTGCCTTCTGCATTGATAAGAGTTTTTAGAGATAAGATCATCTTCCCCTCTTCCTGGTACAGAGCTGGAGACACCTTTACAGATGGAGATTTCCCTTACAAATGTAAATGTCCCTTACAAAGGGTAAATTCTACTTTTCAGAGTTTCTCTCATGTCTGCAGTTTTTAAAAGTAACCAGCCCAAAATAGTCCTCATGCCAAAGAGACATATCTTGGGGTGGCCAATTCCAATCCCCCACAGTCCCACCTTTGAAACTTTTAAGTTTCACAGTCTTTTGAAACTTTAAGAAGTTTCATAGTCCAGAAGCTGAGTGGTAGATTGTTTCACCTCACTGAACACATTTCTTAGTTCTGGTGATAGACCAGTCCAGTTAAATTCAGTTTAGGAGGTGGTGGTGGAGGTGCATTCCCAAAGTTAGGCCTATGTTGTGGAAGCAAGCAGCCAGGTATTTAACAAGATGTCTTTCTATGGAAATAAGAAAAAAACAAGGTTAACAGTTGGAGCAAATTATAAACCAGTTCTTGAGCCCAGGGGGCAGCCAGTCAAGATTTCTAGATATCAGAACTGAAGCATCTTTTGCAGCTTGAGATGTCTCTGATGATGTCATCAGGCATTCAAGTATCTTTCTGAGTGGCTTGCAGCTTATACAGCAACAGACGTGAATCTCTATTAAGTTTCTATCAAGTTATTCAGCTTCAGTTTGCAAGATTTCAGGAAAAAGGGCAGGTTCAGTGCTCAATGATTCCAAATGAAAATGAGGGAAAAAACTGAAAATGTTAGTTTAGAGATTTATAGCCAGATATTTCAGGCGAGTAGGAGAATTCAGGATCCAGTCCAGTTCACACACAGAAAAAACCTCAAAGACAATTAACAGAACTAGGATCTAATATCTACAAATGTGTATTATAGTTTTTTACTGAAACATAATTTTTCTCTCTAAAATCACCCTTATTTTTACCAAAGATAGCCAAATTAAGACTAATTGGTTTGCAGAATAAGTTTAGTTTCAATAAACTTGGCCCAATTATTTACATAAGTACAGCAAGAATAGCCATCGATCTTATAGGCTCTTTTAAATCTGTTTTGCTGGAACTTTTTATAAGGAATCTCAGCTTGAACTTTAAAGGACTCTCAAGGCCAGGAAAGCCAAGCTAAGGATTTGTCATCATGCCTCACCTGCAATACCTTAGATTTGAGTGAATTCTTCTCTTCTCTTGAGGTTCCCCAAAATATTGAGGTTCCCTGCACCTGACAGATAAGTGACATTCGTAAATTTGCTAGGAAACAAGGTATCAGCCAATATTTCAAAGTGGCTTTGTTCCATAAAGTCCAACCCTTGTTTCTCAAAAGCTGTCTGTCATATCTGAGTCTATGCCTGTTTCTCTCAAATATGGTATCCCAATCAAAGCTTTGCTACGATAGCCAGTGTTTCCCAATGTCTCCTGTTATAAGGAGAACAGATTCTTATTGAACTTACGCAAATAACTATATTGCCATGAAAATAACAACACTTACTAAGAGTTTCCAAATTCTGGAGGGATCTGGTAGGGAAAAAAGATAAATGTTTCACTTGTACTCACAAATGTATAATTTCACCAAATTGCTATAAGTCATAGTTAGCATAAGAGAAAAGAGAAAAAGATTTCCTTAAAACTGAGGAAACAAAACATCCAGAAATAGACAATATTTCTAACAAAAGTCATAAAAAATTATAATCATCCTCATCAGCTCATAATCATTCTCATCAGTTCATACAGTCCTGTATAATTGATTCTTGATCTTCATCTTCTGTTAGCAGATTTATGTGGCCATTAGTTTCTCCATTAGATTTCTGTAATTTCTTACCCAGTTCAGTTTTATGATCTGAAAGTTTATCAGAAACCTGTATTCTAGAGTGTCAGAGTCCTTTCCATGAATGTCTCTGAAGAGGAAACATATTTTGCAAAAGCATCAGAGTAAAACAATAACTGTCTGTAAACAACAACATCCCAAAATGGCAACTGACAAAGAAATTTGGTTAATTTTATGACATACAATACTTTAAGATAATAGAATTATGACTGATAAACAGGACAGATCAGAATTTTAGGAATGTTATATCATTTTAAAAAATTTCTATCAATAACATTCACCCACATAATACCACCTAGAAAGTTTATCATCACTTGTTTGACAATGCTTCCCACGTAATTTAACATACCAAATAAGCCTAATTAGTTTAGCATTTTTTTTTCCTTGTAGGAAGAGGGAGAGAAAATTTCTTTGAGAAGTCTCAGAGGCCCTGTGAAAATCCTCATAGAAATCCTCTTCCTTCTTCCAGGTCAAAAGAAAGCCTTCATTCAGGATTTTAATATTTTTTTGAGGGAGAAGCTTGCCAAAAATTTCAAAAGGCTTTAAAACACTTGTTCAGATTGAAAACAATGCTCACTGCAAAGCACTGCTCAGTCATATGTTCAAAGTGACAACAGAAACAAATAAAAAATCTTAACAGAGAGAGCTCAGTCCGTCTGAACATAGAGAATTTTTTAACATTAAAACTCGTTTACTTAGTTGGATTTACTTTAATCTTAGCCAACTTGACCAAGCACAAAACTCCTTTCAGAACTTCTCTTTCACAAACATTCTATAACTTTCTTTTTACATTCAGAATATGTCCCATGCTTGCTTTGTTCCCTTCTAGTACTTTAGGACAAATTTATCTTTCTTAACCCAACAAACAAAAATATTTCCAGTCTTTATACCTTCTTTACTGAAAACATACATTTTACTTTCCTTGAATACAAAGATGTTTGCCTTATTAATTTCCAGTAGCTTTAATTACATATATTAATTAGAATTTTTAACCCTTAAAGACCCTAGTAAAAACTAAAAAGTTAAGCAATTATAAACTGTCTTTTTTTTCTTCAAAGATTAGCACCTGAGCCAACATCTGTTGCCAATTTTTTTTCTTTCTCTCCCCAAAGCCCCCCAGTACATAGTTATATATTCTAGTTGTAGGTCCTTCTGCTTGTGCTGTGTGGGATGCTTTCTCAGCGTGGTCTGATGAGCAGTACCATGTCTGCACCCAGGATCTGAAGCAGTGAAACTCTGAGCCACTGAAGTGGAGCTCATGAACTTAATCACTCAGCCTTGGGGCCAGCCCCTGTGAACTGTCTTTTATCTCAGCATTCTAAACACGTTTCATAATTTCTAGAAACATGCAACTTCACAGTAATAAAACATATGGCATGTTTACTAATAGACTCAAACACTTTTTAGTTTTTCTGTAATAAGAAGTTAAAAGTAGATAAAGTTACATTTAGTAATTAATGTCTAATATGTTATCATATTTGGAAATGATCTAATACTCAATGAATTTTATCATTGAAATTAACCTAGCAAAACTTCAAAGTTTCAAGTTACGAAAGAGATTTTGGAACTTATTTTAAATACACATGCCATTAACTATGATAATTGCTAAAATTTTATCTATAAACTCATTTCATTTATATCTAAATCATTTGTTGCCAACACGTATGTTTAGATTACCCACAAAAACTTCATGAGACATTAGGCAAAATTAGCTATCCTTCTAAGTTATTAAGCTGAAAAATTTGTAAGAAGGATAACATGAGGGTTTTTTTTTTTTTTTAACTAGTAAACCCAGGCTGCATGTCTGCACCATATCCAATGATGGTAACTTTGAGGACATGCCTATTTTAATCAAACCAAGAGACTTAAACAAGCTTTCGTTTGCCAAAGATCATTTCATATCATGTTAACTTGAAAGACATGTAAGCACTTACTTTAAGTCAATTAAACAGAGCTGTTGATTTTGGCCATATCATCTGGGGGTAAAATATCACACATATGTAACATACATATGGACACATGTAAACACACAGGCAGACACAGACAGAGAAGTTAAATTTTTTTTTTTTGAGGAAGTTTAGTCCTGAGCTAACTGCTGCCAAGCCTCCTCTTTTTGCTGAGGAAGGCTGTCCCTGAGCTAACATCCATGCCCATCTTCCTCTACTTTATATGTGGGATGCCTACCACAGCATGGCGTGCCAAGAGGTGCCACGTCCACACCTGAGATCCCAACTGGCAAACCTCACCCGCCGAAGTGGAACATGCGCATTTAACTGCTGTGCCACTCGGCCGGCCCCTGGTAGGCTCTATTTTTAATTCATCTTTTTATCCTCTCACCAAATTTAGCACAATACTGCATGTCATCAGGTCCTGGGCTGAGCATTTCATGTGCATTAACTCAACTTAACCCTCAGGACAACCCCCCCAGGCTGCTACATTATTGTTATCATCATTTCACAGGGAGTAAAGAGGCTCAGAGAGGGTATGTCTCACGTACACGCACACAGAGCTGGAAATGGTGGTATGGGATTGGAGCTCAGACTGGCCTATTGCTCAGGTCCACATGCCTCCTGGCAGAGTGACTGGCCTTTCTCCCGAGATTCCCTGCCATGAAGGCCCTCCCTCCACCTGGGTCATCTGCTTTCTCTCCAGGGTTAGTTCCTGCCCCACTGCCTCTAAGAAGCTTTTTCTGACGTGCTCTTCCTTGGTAAGAAGAGCTGACCAAGGTCGGTCAGGACAGCAGTGACTGTCCCCTGGAGCGAAGGGAGTGGGATGGAAATCCAACCCCTCCTCCCTGGCAACTGTGAGCCCTAGCCGGGGGCTGCAGTGAACTGAGCACCTTATTATAATTCTGGTACCCAGAAGTGGTGTCCTTCCTACACAGGCATCTGTAGGACTGACCATTCCTTCCTCCAGGCCCCCACCAGCACAAGTCCTCAGGAACATTCGCTTCCTGCCTCTCTCTTCTAAGCAATGACCCCTTTGATGGTAGGACCCACGTCTATGTCACTGTATACCTTTTGACCAGCATGGGGACTGGCACACCTCTGCTTAATGTTTCTTGAGCAAGTGGGCCAAAGGAAGAAAGAAGGAAGGAAGAACATAGATGTATTTCTTGAAGTTAGCAAGAAGATTTCATTCCTTTCTTCATGCATACACATACATTTATTGGGTACCTACTATGCCTCAGTTGCATGTAGACAATGGGGCTACAAAGACACCTAAGATGTTCTGATTCCGGCCCATAAGGAGAAACTCACTTTTCCTTTTCGATCACTTTACACAGAGAGGAAGAACAACAGCCTTACACTAAGCTGCTTCCTTAACGTACCCTACAAGTCTTCCTGGGGCTTCATCCTTCCAGGCTCCTGATTAATTAACATGTTCAAAACAGAAGAATCCTTTTTTGTGCACAAAGGGAAGGAATTTATAAATACTGACATCCCTGGAGTGTGGGAAATTCAGATTTCAGAATGCCTTCTCCACCGCATATTTCCCATCTGTTTGTTTTTCTGCAGCATTCACTCCTCTGCCAAACCCACCTCTCTCCACCCCAGCAGGACAGAGCCCAGGCCGGTCTCCAGACAGAGCTTCTTTCCCTCTGCAGCCTCTCCTCCTTCCCCATCAGAGCAGAGGGTAGCACTAATTGTGCCCTGGGCTGTCACAGCCAGGAGCCTCTTGGCTCATGTGTGAGAAGCAAAATGAATTGGCTCGTCTGGACAGTTCCCAAGTGGCTTGGTGCATGGGACCTCCCTAATGACTTGGATGAAATAATACAATTTCCTGGGCTCTGCAGAATTATGAAGTCTCCAGCTATTAAAGAAACTGCAAAGTACTCTTTAGATACTTAAACACATGATTCATTTTGTGTTATTGTTTTCTTGGGCCACCAGTTTGTGTCCATTATATGGCACATGCCCAGTGTAAGAGGAACCTGCTGCCTCATCTTCAGGGCTGTTAAGATGGAGAGAAGGCTAGTAAACTGAGGAAACAATGATGGCCAGTGAATGTGAGTGTCATGTGAATGCTCAGCAATGTAAGAGGAGCCATTGTGTCTGTTAGTAAGGAGAAATTCCCTAATATGGGTAGGATGGGTTTATAACATCAAAGGGCTCTATGGTTTGTTTCCCTGGCATTTGCTAATGGTAGGAGGATGCATAATTACTCTGCATCCCTGAAATGTAGGCTCCTCATCCTTTGGATACCGTCAGATGCGACAATATTGAACTGAGAGAGTCACCGCAATGACTACATGAGCTGTGAGTGTGGCAGTGCCTAGTGTGGGCCTGGCACATGGAGGGTACCCAGTGGCTGATCATTGTAGCATTTGAGTGTGTGAATACATGTCCCTCAGAGAGCGAGGAGCTTGTCAGAGAAGCCCAGCCCTCAGCTTACAAGGGCCTTGGTGGTATAGTTGCCTGAGACCAACCAGCAACACAGAACCCGCTCTGAATATTTAAAACAGGGAAGGTTTGCACAGGTGGTGGAAGAGCTGAGAGACCAACAAGGGACTGAGGTAACAGAGACTAGCACAGGAGAAGGCTTTTACCGCAGTGAGCTGCAGGGGAGGGAGGACATGGCTTTCCCCAAGCTCAGGGGCCGCCCAGCAGAAGCTGGGGCCGTGGTGGGCCGGGCTGGCAGGAGCTAGAGCCACAGCTGCCATCAGGAATGCCACCTGAGGAGCAGGTGGGAAGGAATACCCTGGCTCATTTTTCCCTTTCTTCCATGCTCCACCTTCCACTAGCACCAAATCCAGCAAGAAGCTGGGCTGCCCTGGGAGTCTGAGCTATGCAGGCCCTGGGGGCAAGTCCCCACCCCACCCCATAGACAGCAGAGCAGGCGAGCAGCAGGAACAGAACCGAAGGTAAACAAGCTCAGGCCTGGGGCTGCCCAGTGGGCTTTGGAGCCTCAGAGGGACCAAATGAAAGGGTCTGGTTTGAGGGTCTTCATCTGGAGTGACAGTTTGTTTCTAGACTGTCTCCTCCCCTCCTGTCCTTGTTCCGAAGCTTCCCAATGCCTCTATATCCCAAATGTCCCTGAGGTTTTCTGCTCAAGCTGAGTTCTTCTGTCTGAGGATGGGAAAGGAAGAGAGACAGCAGGCTCTGGCCTCAAACTCTTACTCCATCCAGGGAAGGAGAGAACAGACATTCTTCAGGATTTTCTTGTGGCTTGGTTACCATTTTTCTCAAGAGTTGTTCTTCCATCATCTACTGTGTTAAGCTTTATGTTTACAAACTTTCTCCTTACATTCTGTTATTGAAAGTAACAAATTTGGGGAAGGCTTCATGCATCAGGGGAAAAAAATAAAATAACTACAGTGCATACTGTTGATGGAATAGAATTCAGTAATTAAAATATGTATGCTGACATAGGAAAATGGTTATTTTAAAGCCTTAGTGGTGACAAATAAAAATGGCAAGCAATAGGATATATTGGAGTATATGAGGAAGCCATTTGGTATAAACCTAATTCAGCCTGACTTTGTTTTTTTTCAAAAGGGCCTGACTGTGGCTATTGAGCACGCATTGTATATCTGCTTAGACATTTCCTATGGCCAGAACAAAGGCCCTTGAGATAAAGGTGCAACTTCCCCCCACATTGGCACTTCCTTAGGGATAAGCATCTTTCCTTAGGCTAGGAACTCATTGCTGCACTCACCTTTGACCACCCAGCTCACCTGTGACCACTCAGCTGGAGACAACAGACTGCCACCCTGCTGTGTTCACTGAGACAGAAGACCTACCTGCTGTTTCATCAATCACTGTGCTGACAGAGCAGTCTCGCGACTATTGTAAAAGGGACATTTCAATCCTATGTGAAACATCCTTTCTGGGGGTATATAACCACTCTGTGCACCCCACTTCTTTGGTGCCCTTTCTTCCTTCGGGAAGAAAGGCCCCGGGCCATGGTCCTCAGATTTCAGCTCAGAATAAACTCACCCAAATTTTCATTTATAGATTGGTTATGGATTATTTTCATCGACAGTGGGAACAAGCAGGATGCAAATTTATGTCAAACAAAAGGAACAACAGCTGAGCAAACAACAGCAGAGAGAAAGGTCTAGAAGGGAAGGCACAAAAATGTTGCCTTTTAGGGGATGGTACTATGATTGATTTTTGTGTGAAGAAACAGTTTAGCCCAGAAATTCCTGTTGCTTATCTTTGTATCCTCCTTCCTTTCTCTTCCCCCATGGAGGGGGTCCTCAGGGTGCCAAGACCTACAACTAGCCTGCTGAGATTGGGCCAGACCATCTCTTGACTCTGTATTCGGGGTTCTTACCTGGCCACCTGACACCTCAAGCAAAGGTGGGAGCGAAGAAGGTGCTCACCTGCCCAGAATGAAGCCACAGAGGGCGGCGAGAGAGCCTTGAGATCTAGTCAAGCAGGATTCATGACACCACTGTCGGGATTTGGAAGAAACCAAAAGGGAATGATGAGAAACTACAGATCTAAAACTAAACTAATGAGTTTAGGTTCTCTTTTGTACCATGCATTTTGTTGAGGTCATTCTGTAGTCCTTTTCCAGAATGCTACATTCTTGGGCACTAGTTTATCCTAAGCGACTTGACTGTTTCCTCTAAAAGGCCCAGGATGAGAAGCAAGAAATTGTAGGGGTCTCAAAGAGGGAAGGCTGTAAAGGAGGGAAAGGGGTCTGATAAGGGGAATGAAGAGTGTAAAGGTAGCTTGTCCCACTTTTCCATGTTTATGCCCTCCACAAAGAAAGCTTTGCTCAAATCCTATTTTATAAGTCATACCATGGGGCATGCCCTGCTCCTTCCCAAAAGCTGTTGGCTGGGTCTCTTGAGGTCCAGACCTGAAGTCTTCCGACTCTCATTCTCATGCAATATTCTGCAAGGAAAACTTACCTTCTGTTGGAATTTCTAACTTGGCAACCCATCACCAATTTGCTCAACATATTAAAAGAGCAATTTGCAAAGGGGTAAGTGCATGTGTTGGGGGGGGCAGGTGTCGTGTGACCAACATGCAGCACGGTTCTCCTCCATCTCCTCCCTCCCCATCTCTGATTGGACTGAACTGGAGTTGGCCAATAACGCTCACTCCAGTCTCAGCACCTCTCCAGAGAGCTGACATTGCTTGAAAAGCTAAGATTTTTCTTTGAAGGGAGAATTACACATGAGAGATTGAAAATCAAAACATTAAAATAAAAAGATTTTTATTTTTATAAAAACAAAATCAATCCACTGTGGATTGGTTAAATCTATTGGATGGTTCATGGCAACTGATCACTGTCTCCCTGAATTTTAGGTCCTCATGGCTGGAGAAGGTAGGTGTATGAGTTCCATAAGGCTGCCATAGCACATTACTGCAAATCTGATGGCTTAAAACAACAGAAATTCATTCTCTCACAGTTCTGGAGGCCAGGAATCTGAAATCAAGGTGTTAACAGGGCCATGTTCCCTTTGGAGGCTCTGGGGGAGTCCTTCCTTGCCTTTTCCACCTTCTGGTGGTTTCAAATATTCCTTGGCTTGTGGCTGCATCACTCTAACGACTTCATGTGGCCTTCTCCTCTATGAGGATCTCTTGTAAGTCCTTCAGCTTCTCTCTAATAAGGATACGTGTAATTGCATTTTGGGCCCACCTGGATAATCCAGGATAGGCTCTTCTCCTCAAGATCCATAATTTAGTCATGGCTTTTGCCATGTAAGGTAATACATACAAGATCTGAGATTAGGAGATGGACATATCTTTGGTGCCACCATTCAGCCCACTATACTAGGTAATTCTTTTCTCTGTTTGTCTTATCACAGAATGGACTTACTGCACAAAAAGTGTGTTGCCTTCAAAATCTCATGAGTTTTCAAGTTTTAATTCCATTCTTTCCCTTTGTTAATGATCCAAATAGAAACATGACTCACATTGACTTCTTCTTTGATGTTTAATCTTGTGTTATGGAAATAAGCTCCGCTCTCTGATGTCATAGCAACTTACCAGTGGTTCTGATCTTTTAAAAATCTCAGATTTGTGTTTGCAGGAACAAACCTGCTAGATTCAAGCTAGCTCTAGAAGTCTGAGTAAACAGCTCTGTGACTGATGCATTAGTGTAATCAGCAAGAAAGTGGCCCCCATTATCCTTAATTCACTTTATTATTCAGAAACAATCTTTGACATCTCCTTCAAACTTAGAGCCGATCCTCATCTTTTGATGACTTTCTGCAGGCCCTTGAGAATGCCAGAGAAGTTCGCTGTATGTTGTATGCGTTAAACATGCTGCTATTTTTTGTTTTTCTCAAGGTTATCACGAGGAACAAATTGGAAAATGTGTTCACTCATTTCTCTGCTCTCTCAGGACTATCTTCTTTTTGAAGCTCTTGACCTTTTCCCTTTCTTCTCTACTTTACTCTCTATCTTGGCAGATCTGATCAAAACGAGATTTCATCTCTTTATGTCATCAGCCCAGTTGTGAAAAGAAAGTTTCTAATGGGTGCTTTTCAGCAAAGTTACTGCCTATGGAGTGCTTAGAAATCCCAGGCTGTTCTAAAAATAAAAGAAAATCTTGAAGAGATTTCTCCTCTCCCTGAGGTTTATAGATACAGAGGTAGGGGAAAAAAGAGGCTTTTCTTTCCTTATCTAACATTATAAGACTCTTTTCAAGTCTTCTTCTGCTCCTTGAAAATCTGATATGCACAAGTTAGCTCTGGGAGTGTAGGGTTGAATTTTTTCCATTTTATTTTAGTGAGATAGACAGTAGTCAGTTGATTGAACTTTTTTGGAAGGAGGATGAAAACCTATAGTGATTGCTTGTAGAATTAGTCTTCAAGCTCTTTGTTTCTGAAGGTGAGAATAGTGATGTTTTAATATTTGTACACTGTGAATTTCTACTTGGTTAATCAAATACTAAAAACAGAGTCCCAGGCCCGGGAAGAACCTCGTTCTCTGAGCAGCAGCCTTGGCCTCAACCCCTTCTCCACAGCTCCACAAAGAAGCAGCACCGAGAACCGCCCGCCCTCACACCCACTTCTGCCGTGTGAAGTTCAGATCACCGCGTTGTCCCGGCCACGGTGGTTGCCAGAGAGCTGTGGGACATTCATACAATGGTTCCAGGAGCCTTCTTCCTCTATGTTTTCACAGCAGCGGCAGCTCAGAGCTTTTGAGGAAGAACTCCTTTTCATTTTCCCTCAAGTTTCAAGACTTTGGTCACTTGTGGGAGCTAGAGATGAGATGAGGAAGGATTCCCAGGTTTGGCTCTCGGCACCAGGCCAGGGTCAGAGCCAGGAAGGGCTGGGGCAGGGCACTAGAGTCAGTGGTTTCCAGGGTTGGAGGAGACCTGGGCTGAAGGTGTGTCCAGAGCCAGCAGTCTTTCCTATGGCCTTTGGGCCAGCAGAGGACACTAGTGGAATGGAGTAGGAAGGGCAGACATTGTGGATCGTTAACAGCTTTTCAGACCCCTGCCCTGGGTTCTGGGTCTGGTGTGACATTATTTAGCTGTGGGCCAGGACTGAGCTGCCAGATCTGAGCCTCCTTTTCTTTGTTTGTATCATGGTGATTTTTAAGGTCTGTTGCAGATCCAGGAAGCAAACAGTAACAAGCAAAGCAAACAAAGGCTTCCTTGTTTATTTTTCAAGGATGCATTTGCTCTTTTCTATCCAACACAACTAAACAACTCACTGTTTTGTGCTCCTCTCAGGCTCTAAAACAGTGCTTTTTATTTTTGGAGATCAACAAATAGTTCAGTTTGGCTGGAACAAGGTTTGGGAGTAAGAGGGCCACTAACAGGAAATGTGACCCGAACGGGAGGGTGGGGTGGGACCATGAAGGCAGAACCACTGGTAGACTTGGGCAAGGGCCACTGCCCTGGGCGCCATGCTTTAGAGGACCTCTCTCTGGTCCTCCTCCAGCCCTTTGTGTCCCAAGTGGGTGGGAATCTCTAGGGCTAAGAGGTGTGCCCACCCCGCATCCCCACTGCCCTACTGCCCTGTCTATAGTGTTCCTGGGATACCTGACAATTCCCCAACCAAGTGTCCCTGAGGGCTGTGTGGCCTCTTCTTTGGGTGTTGCAGCATACAATTTGCGTAGCTCTGTGTCCTAGTGGTGGCCAAGGGTGGCTGTTTACGGAGCGGAGAAATTGACATGAAGGCTTGAGTGCCAAAGGCCTAAGTGTGGGAAGAGAACAAGGGCAGCTGCAGTTTGCCAGCTCTTCAGAGGTCGCCATGTTCCAGCTAGAACCCCAGGGAGTCTAAGTCTGTACAAACATATAGCACAGGACTCCAACAATTTACAAACAAATATACAATATTATAAGAAGCAATGATGGTGATGAGCACTATAAAGCAAAATAAAGCAGGGAGGGGGGTAGTGTTGGGGGGAGCCCTTCCAGAAAGGGAGGTTGGGGAAGTCATCTCTGAGGGGGTGGCATTTAAGCAGAGATCCGAATGAAGTGAGGGAGTGAGGGGTGCAGGTCATTTCAGCACAGGTGCTGGAATAGCAGAGGGAAGTCCTCTTGGCTAGAGATGAAGTTGTGGAGATGTGTAGGAGGGGCTGATCAGGTCTGCCTTTGTAGATCATGATAAAGATTTTTCTTCTGAGAATGTTGGGAAGCCATTGCAGAGTCATGAGTAAGGGAATGCTATGATCTGATTTACTCTTTAAAAATTTGACTGTAGAACAGCAAGAGTAGAGACAGGAAGACAATTAGATAGGATATTACTACATCCTTCTTTTTTTTAGACTTATTCCAATTTATTTTTAAAATTATTTTTAAAAATTGTGGTAAAATATACATAATACAAACTTTACCATTTTAATCATTTTTAAGTGCACAGTTAGTGGCATTAAGTGCATTCACATTGTTGTGCAGCCATCACCACTACCTGCCTCCAGGACATTTTTCATCTTCCAAGATTGAAACTTTGCACCCATTAAACAGTAACTCCTCAAGGCCGCCCCTGAGGCCCAGTGGTTAAGTTCATGCACCCCACTTCGCTGGCCCTGGGTTTCACCAGTTCGGATCCTGGGCACGGACATGGCATCAAGCCATGCTGAGGCGGCGTCCTACATAACACAGCCAGAAGGACTTACAACTAGAATATTGAGAGGAAGAAGAAGAAGAAAAAAAAAAGACTGGCAGGAGATTGGCTCGGGTGCAAGTCTTCAAAAAAAAATTTTAAACAATAACTCATTTCCTCCTCCCTTCTGCCCCCGGCAACTGCCCTTTTACTTTCTGTCTCTGTGAAATTGACTACTTTAGATACCTCATATAAGTGAAATCATACAGTATTTGTCTTTTTGTATCTGGCTTACTTGACTCAGCATAATGTCCTCAGGTTTCATCCATGTTGTAGCCTGTAAGAACTTCCTTCCTTTTAAAGGCTGAATAATATTACATTGTATGTATATACCACATTTTGCCTATCCATTCATCTATCAATGAACACTTAGGTTGCTTCCACTTTTTGGCTATTGTGAATAATACTACTATGAAAACAGGTATAAAAATATCTCTTCAAGATCCTGCTTTCAATTCTCTGGGATATATACTCTGAATATGTGTATTCAATTCCAGAATTGAATTGCTGGATCATATGATAACTCTATTTTTAATGTTTGAGAAACCATCATACTATTTTCCATAGTGGTTGCACCATTTTACATTCTGATCAGCAGTGCACAAGGGTCCAATTTCTCCATATCCTTGTCAGCTTTTGTTTTCTGTTTTTGTTTTTGTTTTTGTAATAGCCATCCTACCATTAGTGGCATGGCTAATGGGTATGAAATGGTATCTCGTGGTTTTGACTTGCATTCCCCTAATAAGTAGTGACGCTGAGCATCTTTTTGTGCATTTGTTGGCCATTTGTGCATCTTTTTTTTGAGAAAGGTCTATTTAAGTCCTATGCCCATTTTTTAATTGGGTTGTTTGTTTTTGTTGTTGAGTTTTAGGAGTTCTATATATATTCTGGATGTTAATCGCTTATCAGCTATGTGATTTGCAAATATTTTCTCCCATTCTGTGGATTGTCCTTTTACTCTGTTGACAGTATCCTTCAATACCCAAAAGTTTTTAATTTTGATAAAGTCCAATTTGTCTATTTTTTCTTTTAATGCCTGTACCTTTGGTGTCATATCTAATAAATCATTGCCAAATCCATGAAGGTTTTCCACTGTTTTCTTCTAAAAGTTTTATAGTTTTAGCACTTATGTTTAGGTCTTTGCTCCATTTTGAGATAATTTTTGTATATGATGTTAGGTAAGGGTCCAACTTTATTCTTTCACATTTGGATATCCAGTTTTCCCAGCACCATTTGTTGAAAAGGCTGTCCCTTTCCATAAATGGTCTTGGGACCCTTGTCAAAAATCATTTGACCTGGGGCCAGCCCCATGGCCAAGTGGTTAAGTTCGTGTACTTTGCTTTGGTGGCCCAGGGTTTATCTGGTTCAGATCCTGGGTGCAAGCCTAGCACTGCTCATCAAGCCATGCTGAGGCAACATCACACATAGCAGAGCCAGAAGGACCTACAACTAGAATATACAACTATATACTGGACTTTGGAGAGAAGAAAAAGAAAAAAAGAAGATTGGCCACAGATGTTAGCTCAGGAGCCAATCTATAAAAAAAAATCATTTGACTATATATGTTGAGGGTTTATTTCTGGGTTGTCTATTCTATACCATTAGATTATATATCTGTCTTGACATCAAGACTACACTTTTTTGATTACTGTAGTTTTGTAGTAAGTTTTGAAATCAGGAAGTGACAGTCCTCCAACTTTGTTCTTCTTTTTCAGAATTGATTTGGCTCTTTGGAGGGTCCCTTTAGATTCCACATGAATCTTAGGATAGATTTTTCTGTTCCTGAAGAAAACATCATTGGGATTTTGAAAAGAATTTTGCTGAATCTACAGATCGGTTCAGGTAGTATTGACATCTTAGTAATATTAAGTCTTCCAATCCATGAACATGGGATATCTTTCCACTTATTTATGTCTTCTTTAATTTCTTTCAGGCATGTTTTATTTTCAGTGTACAAGTCTTTCAACTCTTTGGTTAATTAATTCCTAAGTATTTTATTCTTTTTGATGCTATCGTAAATGGAATTGTTCTCTTTTTTTTTTCCTTTTCCTTCTGCTTTTTCTCCCCAAATCCCCCCAGTACATAGCTGTATATTTTAGTTGTGGGTCCTTCTAGTTGTGGCACATGGGATGCTGCCTTGATGTGGCCTGATGAGTGGCGCCATGTCCACACCCAGGATCTGAACCAGTGAAACCCTGGGCCGCCACAGCAGAGCATGCGAACTTAACCACTTGGCCATGGGGCCGGCCCGTGGAATTGTTTTCTTAACTTCCCTTTTGGATTTTTCATTATTAGTGTACAGAAATGCAACTGATTTTTGGGTGTTGATTTTGTATCTTGTCACTTTGCCAAATTCGTTGATTAATTCTGACAGGTTTTCTTGTGTGTGTGGAATTTTTAGAATTTTCTACGTATAGGATTGTATCATCTGTGAACAGACATAATTTTACTTCTTTCTTCCCAATTTGGGTGCCTTTTATTTCTTTCCTGATGGTGCTGCATCATTCTATCTAAGAAATGATGAAGACTTTAGTGGGGATGAGGGAGATAAGACATGCTTGGATTTAGAACATATTTTGCAGGTAGAACAAATAGAATTCTTGGCTTGGATGTTGGTTGTAGGAGGAAGAGAGAAGTTAAGGGTGACATCTAGGTTTATGGACAGATTAACTGGTTGAATCATTGTGGTGCCATTTGATTAGACGGAGCAAATGGAGGAGTGTATGAATGGGCCAAACTCAGTTTTGGCCATATTAAATATGGTGATGGATGTGGATAATGTAGATAAAAGCAAGAGAATATGGTGGGAAGAGCTCCAAAGACAGACTTTCGGGGCAAGCTCACGTTTAGAAAAGCGGTGGAAGGAGAGGCATCAGAAAAGGAGATGGAAGAAGAACCAAGAGAGTCAGAGAAACAAGGAGGAGAATTTTCAAGAAAGTGCATCGATTAACTGCAACAGGCTGAGGAAGGAGGATGAGGGCTGAGAGAGGACCTTTTGCATGGGCGATGAGGAGGTCACTGGGAACCTTCGACAGAGCATTTTCAGTGGATTGGGTAAGGCCTTCCCCTGAGTGCAAGTCAGTTGAGAAAGCAAGTGGACGATGGGAAGTGCTCTAAACAGCTCTCAAGTATTGTCCATGTAAAGCTGTAAAGCAGGGTTGATGTGACTGTTGTCATGGAAACAAAAACCATTTAGGAGAACTAAAAGCCACTTAAAACCCCTGACTCTAGCCCATCACAGCCCCTTGAAATGTTATGAAAGATGCTAATATGAACAGTCATTAGAGGCGCAGGGTTAATGCAGGTTTCTCCCTCCTAGATGTAGTCCCTAACCGGAAATCTTCCCCCCTTCCTCTTGAGAAGGAAGCCAGCAGCAACACCCACAGCAAGTTCTATAAAGCACAGCTGACCTGCTGACCAAAGTTCTTTATTCTCTTGCTGTTGGCTGACACTGTTCATAAAATATAATTTGCCGTTTCACTTTTCTTTTAAAGAAGCAAGCTGAATTACTTGAAGGAGGAGGGCAGGAGAGAGGGGAGACAGAAGCCAACGCAGCTGAAAGAAAGAAACCTTCAGGTGAGCATTTTTATCTTTGCTTTGTTAATTCATTGCTGAGAATTATGGCTTGCTCATCCCTTCATAGTAAGAAGAATAGTTTTTGAAAAGTAAGTTTATTTTGTTCTACTATAATTTTTTCTACTACATGTATGATCGTTTAAAAAATATCGGGAAAGTACAAAAAAGCAGAAGGAAGCAAAAACCTCCACTAACCCTCCACTAAGCATCAGTAGCCTCTTTTGATATTTTAGGCTATTTCTTTCCATTTTTTTGTGTGTGTCTGCATATGATTTTAGTTTAATTTTCATAGTTGTCTTCATACAGTATGGTTGAGTTTATATTCATTTTTTCCATTAGAGCATAAACTTTTTCCACTTTGCTATAAATTCTTTATAATCATAATTTAAAATTGCTGCATGATATTGCCTTGAGGCTATTTACTGTACTTTACCCAAGCATTCTCCTATTTTTAGCCATATAATATCTTTCCTGCTTTTTATAGACTGGATCACTTCATTATGTAAGTTATATTTTTTCCATTCAGGGTTTTGTTCTTCGGGGAGGGGAAGTGGAATTTGAGAAAGATTTCTTTCTCTGTGCTTCTGCTGAGTGGTTCTACTCAGAGGCACAATGAAACAGAAAGAGTGTGTGAGAGTTTGTGCTCTGTAATTAAAAATCTGTTTATTACCCCTTTGGGACCTCAATCGGTGGTTCTCAACTCTGGCTGTACATTCAGTTAGAATCACTTGATTCAGAGATTAGAAAATTACCCCTAGAATAATTGAAACAACTTTTGGTGGTGAGCCTGTCTGTAGTTTTTGATTTTTTTTTTTTAAGTTTCAACAATAAAAATTTCAACAGATAACAAAGAATCTGCAGTTTGTTTGGTTTTTTTAATTTAAAAAATCTTCCAGGTGGTTCTAATGGGTGGCAAGTATAATAACAGCAGACCTAGGTTATTTGAAATATTTTCTGTCTCTGTCACATACCTGAGAGCAATATATTTTAAGAGAAAGGGAGGTACGCTTTCAGGCGAACCACCCAAGTCTCCCTTTCAATACTATATAAATAATGCAAGAGTAATTTGTGGGAAACATAAGACTTCTAGAAATTTCTATCATCCATCTCAACCACATAAACTCTTGAGATGAGAATCTACTTGAGACTTTCAATTTACTAGTGCTTTAAAGAGATGGATTCATTTTCAGTGCATTGGTGGTTAGAAGTTAGAGAGATTGAGGCTCCAGAATGTTCTAAACGTATCAAAATTAAGCCTAGCCTCTGTTAGTAGCCTGCCAAGGCAGCCAGACTTCCTTTCATTTGCAAACTCTTTAAGGATCAAATGCAAGGTGGACCTTTAATACCTGCGATTAAATGTTATTAATAGGTACAAATTTTATTAATATTAAAAGGCAGAGTAAAGACAGATGGCATTGGATGTGGAGGCAGCAGATGGATTACCTGGTTTTCCAGGAGCATAGACATGGCACTTACCTTCTCTGGACCCCATGTCCCAAGAAGGAGAGTGGACAGAGTTGAGAATAGACCAAAGGCAGCTAAACCACGATGAAGACTGCTAGCGCCTTCCTAGCTACGGCAGGGATGAACTTTTATTTAACCCAGCTTAATCGAGAGCATGTTAATGAAATTTCTTCTTGTTTTGACTCAGTGGAGGATATCTGTTTAGCACCGTCCTTAATGAACACAAACATTCACATAGTACTTCACTGTTTACAAAACTCATTTACATACACTAGTACATTTGACCCACATAATGGCCTGCTGGAGGGGGTAATTCTTATTTTACAGCTGGTATAGGTGAGACCTAGAGAACATAGAGTCTTTTTTAAGGTGGAACCAAAATTGGCCGAATCTGGGTGAGCTCAGGGCACATAGTCCCTTCCTTACAACTTGAATAATCGTTATTGTAAAAAATTTGTTAGAACAAATTTTGTTATGTCTGTATAATTGAACACTCTGATGTTTATTAATTGGCAAAGAAAGGTGATCATGATATAGCGATAAGAAAAATGGTTATTTTTCTTACAAAACAGCATTATAGTAGACCTCATTTTTGTTTAAAAATAGGCATATTTAAAGAAAGATGAAAGGAAGCAAATGTTCAAAAATTTAGATATATCGGATTGGTGGTAAAGCTTCTAATTTAAGTTTATTTCAGCTTGTGTTACCTTGTTATTTTTTACCATAAACATTCACTACTTGTGTAATAAAAATATAAAGTAAATTAAATAGAATTATTCTTGTCTTTCTGGTTGGCTCTTCTCCACATGAAATGGTCGCAGCTCCTTTCACTTGGCCACAAAGAAGCCTCCTATTTAATTCTCTACAAGTTTTGTTCATTATTGTCACAAATCTTATTGTTACCATTCGCTGGCATCCACTGAAAAATCGTCTAGTGTCAGACACCAGGTTAATCGCTTCACATCCATTTTCTTCAACACTCACGCCAGTCCTCCCTCTGCAGAGGAGGGTTTTGAAGCTCAGAGAGGTGAAGTGATTAGAGTGACTAAGACGCAGAGCTGACACTTGAACTTGGGTCCCTTCTAACTCAAAAGCACACCTTCTCCTTCCTTATCCATCCTGCCTCCTTATCCATGTGGGATCATAAGCGATACCCCCATCATCTAGGCAACACCTGTTTTGGAAGAAAAATGATATATTTTTGCAACGTACTCATTGCGATGTGTCAGGGTCACCTTGGGCATTTTTAGTATCTCATGTGTATTCCAGACTCAGGGACTCCTCCTGCTTTTCTAGTTTGTCTGGCACACCGGATATCTGAGGTGTGCTAGTCCCCCAAGGCTAAACCTGGAAGACGAGAGCCTAACAAGGGATTGTGCAATTACGCAGTGAGCTCTGGTTAATGCAGCAACCAAGGTGGATAATGCAGAGAAAGGCAAGAATTTGCCTGGGTTGCTCATCTCTGCTATAGAGTCTTATCATATCCGTGGAAGAACTCCCCAGCACTTTATCTCTGCTTTTCTTGGGAAGCTGACCGCTGCTTTCTCTGTACTGGAGTTACTTGTGGGTGGGTCTCATCCCTTCTGTGAGACCCAGAATGCCTGAGCATAGAGTCGTTGCAGAAAACCCAGCACATGGGCTCCATTAATAATAAATAGGAAGGTGTAAACAAATTAATTAAGGTGTAGATAAATTAATTCATCAGTGAATGTGGACTTTCAGTTAACAGCTTGTGTTTATCTCTGTTGAACCTATTAACCTCTTTATATTAATTAATCCACGGAGAAAATGGGACAACCTTTGAGACTATTTAAAGGAAAATATCTCTTAATGGATTGATGACTTGGTGGCAGTGCGGGATGATTCCTTTAACAAAGAAAGTAATGGGGAACAGCAAGTTGGAGCCAAAGAATCCCAAGGTTGGGAGGGTCCCTAAGAAGAGCAGGAGCCAGGCATGGAAGCTTTTTGCATCTTAGTGTTTCAAGAAGAACTTTCAAAAAAAGAGGGGGCAGGGGGAGCCGATCTTAGAACACAAATGAAGAAAAGAGAGGAGAGGAGGGGAGGACGGGCCAGTGGAGGGACAGGGAGAGGGAGAGAAAGGAGGGAAGGGAAACCTATTTGCTCTGGAAGTTTAAAGATTAATTAAGCTGGGAGAGTTTAAAAGGATCCAGTCTACCGTTGTTACCTCTATTGTACATTATAAAAACAAGAACTTTTTTCTATCATGAAAAAAAATATTATTTCCCATATAAGTGTCCTTCTGTGAGGCTGTAGAGACATCATTTACCTCGTTTGAACCTCTAGTACAGAAAACACAGACGGCTGTGTCTACAGAAAGCTGGGAGGCAGCACGGAGTCTCTGAAATATGTTGTATTCTTTTTATTTTGAGCCTCAGCTCAACAACGACTTTGTTCTCTTGTAAATTCTCCAAGAGATTTGAAGGCAGTTCCCCTTGTTGGTTGTAGCAGACATAAATCCCTACCAGGAACTTGTTGGCATCGATTAAGAAAGACTATTTGGAACCCTCAGAGATATAAAAAGTGTTGCTTTCTACCATGTTTAGAACAGAGCACCATTTGGGTCCCTTTTGCAACTACTCCCTTGTCCCCATGCCGTTGACCCTATATTCTTGTCCCCAGACCTTAGATTTGAATTTCAGAGACAGAAAATTTGTGAGGAAAAATGCACTAACATCATTTTGTTGCCAAAGACCATTGGGATTTTTTTTCCCAGAAGATAATTACTGTGAGACGTAAAACGAGGGGCTTAGATAATAGTGTCATTAGCTCATTCATTGGTCATTTATTTGAGCACATTTATGTGCCACAAGCTGTACTAGGGCCAGGGATACAGCAGTAGACATGTGAGACCTCATTCTTGTCTTCAGTGGGTGAACAGTCTGGTGGGTGGGATAAACAAGAGCTAGTGGCTGCCCCATGGGGTAAGTGTGAGGCCAGGAAGCCTATGGGGCTGCAGGAGCATGTGGAGCAGCAGCTAGCCAAGAACTGAGTGGTCAGAGAAGGCTTTTTCTAGAGGAAGTGATGTCTAGAAAGACGCCTGAGGTTGGGTAAGAGATAGCCAGGTGATGAGCTGGCAGTCAGAGTGAAGAGGCAAGAGAGAGCTTGGTGTGTTTAGGGCACTGAAATGAGTTCCCTGAGGCTGGAGTGGATTTTACTAAGGAGAGTGGTGCGGAGAGAAGATGCTGGTTGACAAGGTTCAAACTGTGAAGAGCCTGGAGTTGAACTTTGTTCCAAGGTGATGGTGGGTTTTAAGCAGAAGAGGAACGTGGTCAGATATGCATTTTGGAAAGGTCACTCTGGCCACTGTGTGGAGAATGGATTGAGGACAGTAAGAGTGGAAGCAGGGAGCCATTCAGGAGACTGTGTCCGTTGTCCAGATGGTAGACAACAGCCTGAACTAGGATGGCCCTGAGCTGGCCCCTATGAGGGAAGGAGGGGCTAATGGAGACCGCCAGGTAATGAGGCCAGGTCCGCCTGGGCAGAGACGCTGGGCAGCAGGACTATCTAGGGGAGGAGGAGAGCCTCCCATTGGCTTTTGTGCCTTGGCCTCTCCTCTTTGGGTGACAGATGCCCACTGCCTCCACGTTCCTGGCAGCTGCCTAAGGCACTTTCCTCGGCAATTCCTCTGGTTTTCCATTTTTCCAGAAATATGAAAACATTCTCTCCTGATCTGTTTATTTCTTACTATCCTACACTGGTATCCTGCACCTGCATACTAAAAAGTTCTAAGGCCTTTCTCCTGTTGGCAGCAGACAGGGTTGCAAAAGGCATGATGGTGCATTAAATGTGTACAATGTGCTCCTCAGTGGGCTGTGTTGGAGGCTTCACCTGTGGGGCCTCCTTGTCCTCTCAGTAACTCCAAGTGGTTGGGTACTTGCTAAGGCCACATGGTCAGCAAGGGGTAGAGCTAGGATTTAGATCCTGTTGGGATTTACTCCCGAAGGTTTCCATGATATCATAGTCCCTCTATACCATTCCGGGAAATGTATGATGTTTAACAAACTACCTTTGTAAATAATTCCTTTTCTCTAAGAAGCAAATTTAATGGTAGAATATGAAGTGCCTAGGTAGGAGAGAAGAGAAAGAGAGAAGGTTTTAATTTGAATAAGTGGGCTTTGGGGGAGCCCCTGAGTCATGTCCTTTAGTCACTTTGATTGTGGACAGGGAGAGTCCTAATGCTGACACAGTCCTAGGAAATTGTTGGAGTGAGAAGGGTGATGGCTTCTGAGGTAACACTTGCTGATCTTCTTTCTTCTTCTGCCTTTGGAATCAAAAGATTTAGGAATCAGAGACTCATATGCAGAATGATTCTGTGGCCTCACTTAGATCAGAAATTGGGTTAATAATAGGTACCACCAATCTTTCTTAATATACCCACGAAGTGCATTAGAAAAATAACAGGGGGCCGGCCCTGTGGCCAAGTGGTTAAGTTTGCGTGCTCTGCTTCAGTGGCCCAGGGTTTCACTGGTTTGGATCCTGGACATGGACATGGCACTGCTCATCAAGCCATGCTGAGGTGGCGTCCCACATAGCACAACCAGAGGCACTCACAACTAGAATACACAACTATGTACTGGTGGGCTTTGGAGAGAAGAAGAAGAAAAAAAAGGAAAATTGGCAACAGATATTAGCTCAGGTGCCAATCTTTAAAACAAAACAAAACAAAACAAAAGACCCACAAAAATTGTTGAGATTTTTAAATAAAATTAAATCTATAATCAGTGTCATAGTCTCATGTGTTCTGTTAACAAAGAAGAGCCAAGAAAAGTTATGAGGGCCAGAGACAAGACAGCATTTAGTCAAAAAGATGCTTTAAAAAAAAATGAAGTCATATCTCCAAGGAGCTCAGAGCTTTCCTCACATGTTTATGTTTTTTTGTGTTGAATTTGTATTTGCTCTTTATTGTGATGGTCGGCTGAGTGTTAGTGGCTAGGATGAATGTGGAAGAAAAGCTAGCTTTTGGAGAATATTAGAGAATGAAACAAGGGGATTTAGCAAAGACACAGGTGGGAAGAGGGATGTCAGAGAGAGTGCCATGCATCTCACTCTTGGAGGCAGAGAGAGGCCCTCTCGTGCTTGGACGCCAACCTTCTGCTAGAGTTCAGTCCCTACTATGTCCCTGGGGATAAGTTGTTCTCTGGAAATATTTGCCTCCTCCAAACAACACAAGAAAGAATGAAACTGTGAAAAGACTCCAATTTTAAGGGGCAGTTATTGCCAAAAGCGTCCATAACTCATAGGCACCCGTTTGCACAGGGAAATTCTCAAGAAACCAATGTCAGAAGAGAACGGGCAAACTGACCCATCAAGGATATAGAGGAAAAAAGCTTATTAGCAAGGATAGAAAAAAGGCAACTATTGCTAAACAATCAGCCCAACACTGATACGTAAAGAATCTGCCATTTTGGACACCCCAACACTTTCCGGATTATCACTTTTCACCCATGTAGATCTTTTCCGTAATGGTGGCTCTGGCAATACACATCTTCTTGGGGCACCTCTTCTTCCAGCTGTCCACGTGCATTTGTGGTAGTGGATGACATTTTACCAAACACTCTATGGTCTGAGTGAAGTTCTCCTTTCGGGGAAGAAGGCCAAAGCTGGTATGTGCTACATGTCCAGCCCCAGCCCCAAACCAGACCTAATGGTCAGTGTTTCAAGAAGACTCAACAGCCTGAGGCAGAGTCCAGGCAAGGAAAGCAGCTCCCATGAGTTCTCAAGAGTCAGGGAAAGTGCTAGAAGGAGAGGGAGTCAGTCGTAAGCTAAAGGGAACTTGTGGATTGGCAGCTGGGAGAAATCACTGAAAAGTTGACAACCCAACTACTATGATTTCAAGAAAATGTTCTAATTAGAAAACTTAACCTCATAGGGAGTGTCTGGTCTTTAGAGATAAAATAGGAAGCCAAGATAATGAAATTCAGTTCTTTTGGGGCTTTCTGAACTTTCTCTGGACATTCTGGAATTTAGTCAAGAGGCAGGTCAGAGAGACTGAGCAATCGCCAACATCCCCCTTCCTGCTCGCCCAATCCTGGTGGGTTCCTGGGAAATCTGAGGTGAAAAGGTGAAGGATGCTGGAAAGTTTGCTTATGAGAGAATCCAATTAGTGCCCAGTGGCACAGTGGTTAAGTTCACACGTTCTGCTTCAGCAGCCCGGGTTTCACAGGTTCAGATCCCGGGTGCGGACCCACACACCACTCATCAAGCCATGCTGTGGCAGACATCTTGCATGTAAAGTAGAAGGAAGACAGGCACAGAGGTTAGCTCAGGGCCAGTCTTCCTCATCAAAAAGAGGAGGATTGGTGGCAGATGTTAGCTCAGGGCTAATCTTCCTCAAAAAAAAAAAAAAAGAATCCAATTAGATTAGGTGATTACAAGGGAGAAGCTGCTCAGTGCACTTGGTCCCCCACGGGGATACTCTACCTGTTGTGACAGTTAAAGCCTTTCCACCCTTGCTGCAAGGACACTCTCAGATCCTCCCCCTGATAGAAAATAGACCAGTTCCCAAGACTGTTCCTCAGGGGGTTCAAGCTATTCCAGAAACCCGTGGAAATTCTATGAGCAACACGTGGAATTTTCTGTCTGCTGAGCTCCAGGGTGGCTTAGGCACGTTTGGTTGGGATCTGGGAGGAGAGGGCCCTATGAGCTTTGCAGCTTCCAAATGTACCGTCCTAACCAGAGGACAAAAAACGAGACAAGAAAACTCTGACAGGCCCTTGGGGGGAACCATCTGTGGTTCCCCGGGGTGAATTATCATGCCCCAGGACTCTGGTTGAGAAGTCCATCTGGGCCCAGAGCTGTTAAAGAGAATTTCTGCAGGACAGAGAAAGAAGAATTGGAGAATTTCCTCCCCAGGGGATTTCCGAGCCATGAATCCTATTAACGCCTACTTGTTTACAGCCAGTGGGCCCTGTGCTGACTTCACAGCTATGAGGCTTGGGGAATTAAACCACATTTGGAAGGCAAAAGGCATTAGCCTCGTGGCGCTTGAAGTGACTTGCACTTTGGGGCACTTTGAGGCACTTTGGGGGAGACAGGGTGGAGCAAGGATGGGAGCAGCAGAAGGCTCCGAGGCGTTGACATCATGGAAACGGGGCCCTGTGTGCTTCACTCCCCTGCCCCTCATTTATTCTGGAAGCTTAGAGACCAGCTCAGGTCCTCATTCAAAAGATGTTGCCTTCTCAATTCTTTTCGTCTGTATTTCTGCTTTGATCTCCAAGAACTTAATTCACTTTATCCCTTTGAAAAAATTCTGAAAGTGCAAGAGCACCAGGGAGGCCAGAAAAGTCTATGAAGCTTTATGTTCCTGCCATGACATTTGGGGCCTGTTTCAACTAAGGGCTGAGCTAGCAGTCCTGGATTTCAAGAATGAGGCACTCTGGGGGCCTGTTTTGGGGGCATATTAGTTGAGCACTCTGGGCCTCTTGGATATTGAGGGACAAACAAGTTGTGGAATCTTCCAATCCAGAGGGTCACGACTTTAAGGAGCTAAGTCTGTGAGCCTTTGCAGCAACAACAGTAGCACATGATACTTTCTCTGGTCCAGGCCTGGCTTAAGCGCCACTCATGTATCATGTCACTGAATTCTCACAACAACCCTGAGAAGCAGGACTGTTATTATCATTGTCCTGTTTTACTGACAAGTAAACCGAGGCACAGGGAGATAAAGTCAGCGGCCCAAGGTCATAGAGCTAGTGAGTAAAAGAAGCAGGACGCGAATCCAGAGTCTGTGCTCCTCCCTGCTGCTTGACCACTGCTTCCCCGCCACACAGGCACTGTCGCGCCTTGCACCATTTTTTATCACTAAATCATCTCTCAGCCCTTGCTTTTATATTTTTACTAATGCCCTGAGATCCTCTTTGCCTCTTTAGTCATTTCTCTAAGCCCCAGCCTTGAGGGTTAATCTTAACAGTTCATGGCACTGAGTGCTCACCCTGTGCGGTATGTTTCACGTGCATTATGCCATTCATGGAGAAGGAAAGCAAGGCCCAGAGAAAATGAATCACATGTGGAAGATCCCCAAACTTGTCAGTGGCAGGTTTGGCTCTATGGCCTGACACCATGTGATCATTCCATGAACTTTAACAAGAATGTCCTATTTGCCATTCCACACACGCAGTCACTCTGGGAGCTAAAATCCAACTTACGTTCTAAAATTATTAGATAAAATGAAGAGATCATTGCGGGGAGAGTTGTGAACTGCAGGGTGGGTTACTAAAGCAAAAGCTTCCTACTGTGGGGAGCTTCAAGCCCCCAGTGACATGGCAGTTATACGTAGACATAAGTGAGGAGGAGAGGAGAAGCCCGATGGGGCTGTGAGCTCACCCGGACCGTCACACGGATTTGTGTCTAACACACACGTTGTACAAGCCTGCTACGGGAGCTCTCGTTTGTCTAGTATTTAAGAGTTCTCCCAAATGGGTGCTCAGAAGAATAGGGGATGCAAAAATCAGTAGAGTGCCCCTTCCTGCTGCCAAGCCAATCTCACAATCTGGAGAACGCCAATGTGATGTGTCTGCCTAAGACACAGCTATCAAAGCACTGGAAGAGCTAATTTTAGGCTGCGGTCACGTAGTCACAAGTGCCATAGGAATGACAAAAAGGAGAGAGGCCTGTGCGAAGTGTCACTTGGGTACGGTGACATACAGAAGGCGATGTTGAAAAAGAAGAGGATTTAGCTCGACGAGAGTTAGGCACCTTGCCGAATGGGAAGGAGAGGAGGATTAGAGGAGGGGGAAGGCACAGGAGTACGAGGAAGAAGTATACATCCAGGTCTGGGCTGCCCGGCGCCGAGGAGCAGAGAAATAAGAACAGGAATGCCTGCCTCGCAGTTTTCAAAGGGCTTTTGCATCCATTTTATGTTCCATTTTGCATCCATTTGATGATCCTCTCAGATCCCTCTTCAGATACGGGGTTGGGGGGCCTTGTTATCCTTATTTTACAGATAAGCTAAGTGATGTGTCTGGCCAAGGCCACACATATCTAGAAAGTGGCGACCAGGACCCAGATCTCTGTGCTCTTTCCACCATCTGTCACCTCGTTGCATGTCTCCACTAGTTGGTGCTGAATCTCATCTACAAGAATATAGGTACAGCTGGGACAAGTAGTGAAAAGTCTTACGTTTCTGGTTGAGGAATTTGCATTTGGTCTGATAGGCAATTATAGGTTCATGGTGAAATGAAAATGATGGGGGTTTTTTTTCTGCTTTTTTTCTCCCCAAATTCCCCCCAGTACATATTGCATATTTTTTTTAGTTGTGGGTTCTTTCTAGTTGTGGCATGTGGGATGCCACCTCAATGTGGCCTGATAAGCAGTGCCATGTCTGTGCCCAGGACTCGAACTGGTGAAACCCTGGGCCGCTGAAGCGGAACGTGTGAACTTAACCACTCGGCCACAGGGTTGGCCCCTGAAAACGATGTTTCAACTGGTTTAATCTAGCAATGGTGTACAGGTCAGGAGATGTTCACAGTTTCCAGGCATCAGCTAATAAAGGCTGGGGTTAGGATGGTAGCTCTGAACACAGTGAGTAAGGATAGAATTCAAGGCACATCACGAAACAATGGAGATAACTCTGTCAATTGATGGGATGTGACATAAAGGAAAAAGAAAAATTAAAGAAAAAATCCCAATAGTAGTCAACCATATTAGTCAGCTAGGGCTGCGATAACAAAATACCATAGACCAGGTGGCAGAAATAACAGAAATCTATTCCTCACAGTTCTGGAGGCTGGGAAGTCTAAGAACAAGGTGCCAACAAGGTAGGTTTCATTCTGAGGCCTTGTCTCTTGGCTTGTAGGCAGCTGCCTTCTGGCTGTGTCCTCACAAGGCAAAGAGATAGAGATAGAGATAGATGATAGAGAGAGAGAGAGTGAGAGAGAGAGAGAGCAAACTCTCTCATGTTTCTTCTCACAAGGACACTAATCCTATTGGATCAGGGCCCTACCCTATGACCTCATTTAACTTTAATTATCTCCGTTAATGTCCTACCTCCAAATACAGTCATACTGAGGGTTGGGCTTCAACATATAAATTTTGGGTGGACACAAACATTCAGGCCCTAACATCAGCTGAGTGGGATTGGTTTGAGGAGGAGGATAAACTCAGGTCAAGTTTGAAGTGAAGACAGAATCTTCAAGGGCATCCTGTAGGCAACTAGAAATGTGCAGATATATATTTCAGGTCAGAATTCAAGACAAGCTACTTAAGTTCTCTCGGTCTCAGTTTTCTTTCTTTCTTTATAAAATTGAGATAATAATGCCAACTCAGCCTATCTTAAAAGATAGCCAAGTGGAGCAAATGAGATAACCGAGAAGAAAACTCTTTGCAAATTATAAGATGAAAGTGTTACCGCCCAAGGCAGGGGTCGTCTGCCTGATGCAAGACATGCCAATAGTCAGGAGGCAAGGTGGAAGGAGAGAAAGGACTTTTTAATCACAGCTTGCTAGCAAGGGGGAAGATGGCTGACTAATGTCCAAAGAACCATCTTAGAGAATAAAGACTACAGACCAGTTATATAGTGGGCTGGTCTCTGGGTAGAGGAGGCAAGTGGTCTCCAGGTGACATCTGGTCTTAGTTCCTGACAGTCTTTTGTTTTACTGGCTGTGCCTCAAAGATGGGAGCAATGCCCTATACCCTGATCTTTCAGTTGCCATTGATGATGGCTGTCAGGGGGTCATCACCTTCCTAAGGAACTCAAAAGAACAAAGTTATCAACTTACAGCAGCTGGGAGGGGCCATAAAATCTACAGAGCACCTCTGGGTTAGTTAATCAGAGGTCATTCAAAGTTGCAATATGGGTTTTTTCCTACAATATGGCTTCCCTTATGTCAACCTTGTGTTAGCTGGTATCAAAAGTATGATATTTTCATATGTAAAAGACATAACTGGTAGTCTGAGGAAGAGAGACAGTTGTAAAGTCTCCATGGTGGTGAGTTCTTGGGGGATTACAGAGAGAGGTGAGCCAAGGACCACGGTGGAGCTCCAGTGGGTGTCCACAGTTGCGTGAAAAAGAACTAACAGTGGCTTTGGAAGAGCTGAGCAGTCAGGAAATGGAAAACCACATGGCCTCAGGGCCACAGAAGTCAAAGGAGGGGAAGTTTCAAAAACAAGATGTGAAGATCAAATTCTAGAGTTACTGAGAAGAAAGTCTGAGGAAAGGGCAGCAGAACCAGCTGCTGAGCGGGAACAAACGAGCTTATCCTGGTTATGTCTGACTCACAGGAGGTGGTGGGGACAGGCAGGGCAGCTATTGCTGTAGATAAGGAAGAGGAAGATGAGGGAGAAATGACAACAGTGAGGCTGGTGATTCAGGGAGTTTAGGTGTAAAAAGGACAAAGAAAAATAGAAATTTGAATAGGTCAGAGTTAGGTAGGAGAGGAGGATGCTGGCATTTGGCTGACCCCCTGCTGTGCATCGTGAACACATCCTCTCAATTACAACTCAAAACAATCCTAAGGGACAGTCTTTATTAGCCTCATTTTAAAGGTGAGGAAGCAAAACCTCAGAGAGTAAGGCTTATATAGCTAGAAAAGTGGAGGGTTGGGAGTCAAACCAGGTCTACTGGACTTCAAACACAGTGTGCATTCTACCCTAGCACAGATCAGGTGTAGGATGTTTAAAAAGAGAGGAGGAGAAACGAACAGAGGCAGAAACTGAAGTCTCTCGAGGGAGACAGTGTGAGAGTACGAATCAAGATGTCTCTAAAGAAGAGAAGACATGCGTCTTCCCTCCCTGACTCAGATTCTTCCTCCAGCAACAAACCCTTCACAGCTGCAGAGCTTGAGAGCTACCCTCCCATCGCTTTCTCAGCTGCTGCTCCTTTACCAGCTTCCTGTCCTTGGGCTTCCACCCCACCCCTTGGATCACTGATAACCTTCTTATTGCTAAGTCCCTTGATACTTTGTATCCCCACTGACCACTCCCTCCTTAAAACAGTCTTTCTCTAGGTGTTCTTGACCTTGCATTCTTGATTCTTCTTGTATTGTTTGGCCAGTCTTTCTCAGTCATCTTTTCAGGCTTCTGTTCTCTCTGCCTGTCCCTTAATTGTTGATGTTTCCCAAGGTTTTGTCCTTGACCCTCTTTCCTTCTCTGTTCTTCTAGCCTGCATGAGCTCATCGACTCTTCTGGCTTCAGTTACCATCAAGTGCTGGTGGCCCCTCCGTTCGTAAGTCTCCCGCAGCTCCTCGTTCCCACATCTAGACTGCAACAGACAGTTGAGTCATGTTTCATAAATGCCTCAAATCACAATGCCCCAAATTGAACTCATTTCCCCCCTAAACAGCTTCTTCCTTCTTATGTTCTTTTTGTTAATGTAAGGCACCATCCTGCCCCCAAAACATCTGAGAGGATCCTTCACTCTCTGTTTCCTTGACTTCCATAACTAGTCTATCCACAATTCCAGTCAACTCTCATTTCTTTATATCTTTCCGTCCCATCCAGATATGTCCACCCCCTCTGCCCTGGACAATCACAGAACATCCTTACTAGTCTCTCTAAACCTAGGCCTGCGTCTTTCCGAACTGTCCTCCATCTGCTGTCAGAATCACCCCTCCAAAATGCAACTCTGTTTCCCACACTTTAAGAGCTCTCGTTGCCCTCAGAATAAAACCCAAACTCCTTACTGTGGATGTAGATCAATCTCAAACCACCATCTGCCTGCCTCATCCTCCCTTTCATGCTTCACCTAGGTGATACGACTGGCAGTTCCCCAAATTTGCCATGTGCTCTCAGCAATCCCTTTTTGTACACCCTGTTCCCCTTTCTAAAACCCCTGAACCTCTCTCCTTAGCCAACCTTTCCCCTCAGTATCTTGAAAAACTCTTCATTTTTCCCTGAGACTATGTGGAGCCACTCCACAAGTTCCCATGGCACTCTCTACATCTTATTCTGATGGCCTTCTCACCTCTCTTTGTCTTTTAACTTCCCATCTCTAATAGAGCTTTGTCTATGAACTTTCTGATTTATTCACCACCCTTAAGTTTCCTTTAAGTCAGGGATTGTGTTTTCTTGGTTGTCATATACACAGGTCCTAGTATACGTGGTTCAGAGAGAGGCAGGACAGCATTGTGACTGAGAGCTGACAACTGGGCACACAAGCTATTCCATGTCTCTGCACTTTGGTTTTTCTCATCTAGAAATGACCAATTCAGAGTAGCTAGGGCTATTCAAGGATTAATTAAGACATGTAAGGAGTGTAGGGGAGGAAGGCAATTCCTCTATCCTCTAGGTCCTTCTGGCTGGTCCAAGAATTAAATTGTCATAAAACAGAATAATAGGAGAAAAATCAAACAAAGTTTAATAACATGTATACATGGGAGGAACCCAGGAAAACTGAATAACTAGCCAAAATGGCTAGAGCCACCACCTTAAATACCATCTTCAGCTAAAGACAAAGGAGGGTGTTGGGGTTAGTGATTTGGGGCTTCAAAGGGGAAGAAGGTCCTTTACACGGAGATGGAAAAGCAAATGTTTGTTAAGCAAGTGTTTGCTGGGCCACTTCTAGACCACATGGCCTGAGAGACACAACTTTGATAAAAATGGGCCTGCTGGTGCTTTTTTTAATCACACTTATTTTACTTTATACTATAGTGATATTACAATATTAGCTCCTTCCTAGAACAACCATTCTATCTGAAATTTTTTTAGGCAGTTTTGGGGAAGGTTAAATGTTCTTCCTGAGTCTTCTTAGCCTTTTGTTCTTAAAAGTAATCAAGACAAGGGGCTGGCCCCGTGGCCGAGTGGTTAAGTTCGCGCGCTCCGCTGCAGGCGGCCCGGTGTTTCATTGGTTCGAATCCTGGGCGCGGACATGACACTGCTCATCAAACCACGCTGAGGTGGCGTCCCACATACCACAACTAGAAGGACCCACAACGAAGAATATACAACTATGTACCGGGGGGGGCTTTGGGGAGAAAAAGGAAAAAATAAAATCTTTAAAAAAAAAAAAAAAAAAAAGTAATCAAGACAAACAGACACATTTTGGGGTGGCCAATTCTGGTCACCCACAGGAGCTTTGCAGTGTGCCTACCACGGCTTCAACACAGTACAGGTTGACTGTTGCTTCTTGTTGAATGAATGAGCACCTGTGGCTTGAGGTGGAGGCGGGCCGTTAGAGGGAATGTGCTTTCCCAGAGCCCTTTAGCAGGTTTGACCAAGGCTGGGTGGCTTGAAGTGAGGTGTGGTGGGGCTGGCTGATGAAATCCGACAGCCAAGGACCCTGGTGGCAATTTGCCAGAAGAATTTTCAACGTGGGATTTAGAAGCTCCAGAAATGGTAGCCAGCAGGACCCAGAAGGTCAACTAGCAGCAATCAGAGAGGCTGCTGGCACGGCCTGTCTGCCTGTTCTCCTCCCAAGGAGGTGCCGACAGGTTAGGTGCCACTGCTCTCTCCCTCAAAGCTGCTCTGTGCACAATCTCATCATTAATTCCTTGTAAAGGTGATGCAAACTGCGCCAACCTTTTTCCTCCAGAACGTTATCTACTCTTTAGCAGTTTCCCACAACGTGATGGCAGCTGGTTGTCTAATTGCACATCACTTGCTGTTGTGCCGGGTACATCTGTGTCAGTGTGCAAGTGCCTCCGTCTTCCGGTTCTGAGGGCAGGTCACAGGCCTGTATCTAAGAACTGAAGGGCCGCACACCTGTGGGCTCACAGGCTCAGTCAGTGCTGACGGTCGGGGAGGAATCTCTGACAAGGTCTAACGACCTCCTGGGAATGCATCAAAAGATTTTTTTCTCTAGGTATAAATGAAAATAACATGTCTGAGGTTTTGGACAGTTACAGCTTAGCTATGACCATGCAAACATTCTAAGCATCCATGTAAGCTATTCACGATCATCAGATTTTAACTGGTCACGCCGCATGTCTGTTTCTCTTCAGAACTGAAATACGGAATCTCCCTCTGCCCTGCTGCTCAGTTTCTTCTTTGCTCTTGCATTACCAGTAAAGCTGCAGGAGACAGAGCCTTAATTCTTTCTTTGTTCCCAGCCCCCTTTCAGTCCAGGAAGTCGTGCACATGCTCACTCTCTCCTCTCCCTCTAAAGCAGTGGAAATTATGCTGTCAATTTATTTCCTAATTTCCCTTGAATTTACCTCTTCATATATTTCTCAGCTTCCTGTCACATACTTAATTGGTTTGGCTGGTTTTTACAGCCATATCTAGCATGCGATTTTTTTTTGCAGTCTAGTGGAAGGTTGCAATGTGGTGTAGTTAAATGTATTTTATATGGGCAGGAAAGAACAAAGTGTTTCAAAGGTTTCTTAAGAGAAAGTGTTGAGCTAAATGGAGTTGGGATCTGAGCTGGCTCTGCTTTTAGCCTGTGGCTGTTAGCTAAACGAGGCTCCTAGGAAGGATGTTTGTGTAATTTCTTTCTTTAGCTTTCTAGGGATTAAGATGCTGTTGGAATCAAAGCCCCAGCTTCTGTAATAATCCTCTCCCCGCGACTGCAGCTGCTTGACAGCTGTAGGCCACTCCCACTCCCTCCGGCCTCTGCAGGCCCAGAAGCAATTCCAACCTCAGGCAGAGGAATAGAAGCAACTCTGGGACTCAGTGTTACCTTGGGTTGATCAGTTCTGATCTCGTGCCTCCAACCTAAAATTGGGCATCCCTCTTGGTCCTGAGATTCAGTCCCCACCTCATGAGGGAAAAAGGGTCCCCTGTCTTGGCAGCCCTGGCCTGAGTCTCTGTACCCAAGTCTTTGCCTAGTACTTGGGCTCTCCAGGACTCAGAGCCTGCCTGCAATGGCCAGGCCTCCTCTCAGGTCCAAAATCATCCCCTCGCACCATGACCTGACCAGTAAAAGGGCCTTGCTGCTTGTAAACTGACCTCCCCCATGAGTTCTGCTTTCCTCCCCAGTTACTCAAGGCGTCTCTGTTGCCAGGGTCTCTTGTTGGTCCCCACACTCCTCAATCCCCTGGTGCGCCACCTGTTACCACCTTTTAAAAGACCTCTTGTCTGTGGTCTTACCTGCTGGAATCCATGCTCTGCCTATGATAAGGGACTTTCCGCAGTGTCTGTAGCTGCCACACCCTAGTGAGGGAGTAGTGCAGGGCAGGGTCCCCAGCTGCCCTTTCATTGCAATTCACAAGCCCTGCTGGTCCTGAGATGGGAGAAATGGTTTTAGGGTCTTCAAGGTCAAAAAGTTTAAGGACTTGCTTGCTTTCAAGTCTATTCCTACTGTTTCAGACCCTTCCCTGGCCTCTTAGATACAAGCTTTCCCTAAGATTCTGTCAGAATCCTGGCTGTAAAGTCAGGGTCTTTAAGACTAGAGTAGGTTCTATAGTCCATATGGCCAGGACTCCATCTATAATGGAATGCTTCCCTGAGAATTCCTCTGGCTGGTCACATAGCAGTCTTAGTTCCTGTGTGTTGTCTCCCTGTCCCCTAGACTCTGTGAGTTAACCCTTGTTCTAGGGCTCTGCCCATTGAGCTGACACAAATTTGTGACTTCCTGGACTTTGTTTGTGCGTGCTGCTTGTACTACCTCTAGCCTTTCAACTCTGTACTTCCTGATTTGGGGTTTGATTTTTCTGTTGTGGCCCTGCCAAAAAATAGGAACTTTAATTTTCTATAAGGTTGAGTTAAAACATTACCTCCAAGCTTCTCATTTTGCTGTATTCCCTTTCCCAAATCAGACTTACAGACTTCCAGCCTCCGTGTTACTATTTCCCTGAAACGTATCTACAGCCTTGACCTATCTCCTGAACCCTAGCATGTGTGCGCCCCGTCTCAGCTGATAGCTGCACCATTCTCCCTATAACCCAAGCTAGAAACCTCAGACTTGCTATTGAGACAGATCAAAAAGAGAGAGAGCCATTATCCATGTAATCAGAACTAATGCCCTAAGGTCATCTCAGAAATAGGATGTAGCTTATATCAGCTTGGCATATGAGAAATTTCATCTTGTCAATATACTCCTAGGCTTCAAGAAATCAATTTATGCAAACCAGACTCACAGGGGACTAAGTTTTTAACCCAGAACTCTGATTTGTACATTTATAATAGGGGATTCTACTTTCCCTTTGTTGCAGTCTTCCATTCCTGATCTGCAGTCCACTCTTCCAGAGAGGCCCAACTAAGCAGATGGGTTATCAGAAGATTCCTGGTAGGAATAGACTAAGAGCAAAAGAGTGACATAGACTCTAGAGATTTTTGTCATCACATGGCAGAACAATCTGAGAGTAATCAGTGTTTCTGTAGAGTATGCTTTTCTAGCAAACACCAAGATAAGTATAATTTTGACGCTTCATACAAATGTGAGAATTGAGGTCATCAATTCACCCCTGTGGTCAGTGGGATGACAGACGTTGAAGCTCGATCATTCCTACATTCATTCATGAGAAGGGAACTGGGGAGTACTTACTCAGTACCAAGTACCCTGTGAAGTACTCTCTCTCCATCTCTCATTTAATCCTTGCAACAACTCTATGAAATAGATATTACATATCCCTGGGGTTGAATTATGTCCCCCAAAAGGGTATGTTCAAGTCCTGACCCCAGGTCCCTGTGAATGTGACCTTATCTGGAAACAGGATCTTTGCAGATGTAACAAGTTAAGATGGGGTCATACTGGATTAAGATGGGCCCTAAGCCCAATATGATTGTTGTTCTTATAAGAAGAGAAGACACAGAGACACAGAGGCACACAGTGGGAAGATGATGTGAAGACACAGAAGGAAAACACCACGTGACAGAATCAAGAGATTGGAGTGATGCATCCACAAGCCAAGAAATGCCAAGCATTGCTGGGAGCCACCAGAAGCTAGAAGAGGCAAGGAGGGCTTCTTCCTAGAGCCTTTGAAGGAAGCACGGCCCTGCTGACACCTTGATTTCAGACTTCTAGCCTCCAGAACTGTGAAAGAATAAATTTCTGTTGTCTTAAGCCACCCGGTTTGTGGTACTTTGTTAAGGCAGCCCTAACAAACTAATACACTCTCCATTTTACAAATGAAGTAATGGATGCTCAGAAAAACTAATTTGCCCCATAAGAAGTGCTTAGAGCTCCCTGACTCCAAACTCTTGAACACTTACTGGCTGATCTGGCCCATTGGGGCGGTGGGGGGAGGTGTTCTCTTTCTTTTCCATCAAAATCATGTACCAGATAAATTATATAACAATCAGAATTTCCCAAGTAAGATTGTGTAGAGCTTTAGTTCTGTGGGATATTAGAATGTTAATGTGCAAAAAAGTTTTCAGGGCCAAAAGATGGGAAGGATATACTGTACAAATCAGGCCTCTACAAGACCCCAGAGCCTTTAACATGCTTTATGAATCTCCACAAGAGGAATGCTATCGCTTACTGTGTTTCTCAGGCTTATTTGAACATGGAAGCCTTTTCTTTTACAGAGCATCTCGTGCAATTCATATTCCGTGAAAGATACTTTGGGAAGTGCTGAATTAAAGACAAAAAAAACCTTCTTTTTCTGACATCATTTACATGCCAACCATGTTTTCTTCACATCTTCACATGGGTTTCTGAAGCAGAATTGAAAAGCATCCTTGCTGCATCAGAAATATATTTACAAACCATTTCTTTGGGTGGGTTAACTTAACTAATGTTTTACCATACTTCTTTTATTCTTTAGATTGTTGCGTGGATTCTCAGAGTCAGTGTGTTCCAGTTAAAGGCCATTAGGAACATGTCTGTAGTTGGACAAAGTTCGGTTTGTGGATTTGTTGTATCCAGGGAGAATGCTCACCTTTGGAAACTGGGTCATCTCAGAAAGAAGGTGTTAGAAAGGAATTAATTGTTATAGGATTTGTGCTTGCATTAGATAATTTGGGGGTAATATTCAAGGAAGTAGGACTTTGCAGAAGCAAAAAGGAGTATTAGTTCTTATAACAGACTGAAAAATAGGGACCCGGACTATCACACCCAGACAATGAAAATATGTCTCCCCAAATCCCCCTTTTCTTTCCTAGACATGTAGGAGGCATTTTCTCCACCCCCCCCCCCCACCCCCAGTCATGGGCTGTTCTGTAGGCTTTATAAGGCGAGAAGTGCAGCAAGATGTGTTTACACCAGCATAAATTTCCCCTTGGCTACCTAAGAAGAAATTAAGGACCGCGTGATTATCCATGACAACTCTGCCTAATAAATTTACATTTCAATGAGGCTTGGACAAAGATAAACAAAGCCAGACACTAGTTAAAGGGGTAAGGATGGATTTGAATTGGTAATATACTATTGCAGTAGGGGAAAGAGTCCAATATGAATTGAACTCAACTTCAATTTTTACAGAGAAGACTGGATATTTTCAAAGGAGAATGAGGGAACAGGAAGCGGGTGAGCAGGGGCTCAGTAGAGTTAGGGAAGTGAAAAAAAATTACAAAAAGCAGGAAAGGAGAGTTGGTCCACGTGAAACATATCTGGCTTTGCTAACTGGTACTTATAGAGGTCAGACTCCTACCTTCCCTCAGAGACCGGGAGACAGGGGCCCTATCTTCAGGTGTTGGCTAGTAAATTCTTTTCTCAGGCTGTATAAGAAGGGAGGGCTATGTTCATCCTAGGGATGCAGCCTGGAGCTGTTAAAGCTATGTTAGTGTTTTACTCAAGTCTTTATAGGCCAAGATTGAAGCCTAGTCAGGAAGAGGGTTCAGAGGAGCCTGGCTAGAGTTTGATCCAGGAGAGAATCTGTTTTGGTTTCCAGAGCAGAATTTGTATAATTTATTTCACCAGGATCAGAGACAAGTTGTGGATGATCCTTTCCAGTTTCATTATCCCTCTGGTAGTTGTGGCTTGCGCAGAATACATGTCTGGGAGTCTGCTATCCCTCTTGGGAGTTCTCTCAAGTAAACTGGCCTTGCCTTTTTCAGAGGCTTCTGTGTATTCCTTCTAGGGAAAAATGATTCACAGGAGGGGTAGTAGTTTTAACCATCTAAAATTCTCTAACAATTATCCTGAATACACAGGATAAGTTAGTGCATGGCAGGTAAAGTGTAAGCCTGGTGTCCATATAAGAAGTATCCTAGTGGGGCAAACACTGTACTGGTATTGGGAATTTAAGAATCATTTATTGCAATAGGAATGAGCCTTTTTTTTAAATTTGAGAGTCTGTGGAGGGAGTCACTTGAAGTCGATAGAGACCTTCAGTGGAATCAAACAGTCTGAAATGTCAGGCTGCAAACAGGCTGGAATGTCTCTGAAGAAAATACTGTAACTATTTTTATCCAGGGTAGGCTCAATCTTTGTTCCCACTCCTAACGGGTTAGGTTTTGATGATAGGGTTGTAAGGACCTCAGCAGAAGCATTTTGTTGTTTTGTGGTCAATGTGCCATTTTTATAAGAGTGGCATTTGGGATTAATTATGTAAGGGAGACAAATATAAGAAAAGATATGTAGAAGAAAATTGACCTTTTAGAGTGTCTTTTTTTTTTTTTTTTGGAGGAAGATTAGCCCTGAGCTAACTACTGCCAGTCCTCCTCTTTTTTGCTGAGGAATCCTGGCCCTGAGCTAACATCTGTGCCTATCTTCCTCTACTTTATATGTGGGATGCCTACCACAGCATGGTGTGCCAAGCAGTGCCATGTCCCCACCAGGGATCCAAACCGGCTAACCCCAGGCCACTGAGAAGCAGAATGTGCACACTTAACCACCGTGCCACCAGGCCAGCCCCTGGAGTGGTTTTTTTTTTTAAGTTATTAAATTTTGTCAGTAATCAGTTAAATGCAGAATAGTAGCTATGGTCTGATAAAAACACACTAGAGAATTGTGCTTTTCTTAAGTGGCAGAAGACCAAAATAGGGTTACAGGGTAAAGATAAGGAAGATCAGATTTGTTAATAGAAGAGGATCAAGTACAATGAGGGACAAGATTAGTAGTAAAGAGAAAGGAAAAGGGTGCTAAAGAATCAAAAAATTAATTTTGTTCTGTCTTGTGTGAAAGCTGTCTGCTTCTGCAGTCAGTAGTTTGTTCTGCTGTTTTGGGCAGAAGATGTTCACTTCTGTGCATCAACAGCTTCTGGAGAATTTCTAAAAATACTCAGTTTGAGATATGTCAAAGGAATGGACTTCCAGTCACTGGGTGGAAGTTACATATGTCCTTTTAGTTGAGAAACATGAATCCAAAGATTAAAATATTGGAATCTTGGATTGATGTCAGCATCACGGTGGAGTGAGTGCTCCCGTTAGACTCTCCTCCCTAAGATACAATGAAAAGGACATTCGTATACCAACAGAGGACATTCACACAACACAAAATACATCAGAGAGGCCCATGCAGCCATATATCTGAAGTGATGGATCCCCCTGGAGGAAGTGGAAGGAGGTAAGGGGATCTCTTCTCCTTCCCCAACGGCAGTGGCCCAGGGTGTGGAAACTTGTGTGGCTCTGAGAGGAAAGGGGAGAGGGGCAGCCCTCTGCTGGAACTCCTTTGCTCCCCAAGTTCCCTCACAGCCCATGGGAAAGCCCCACACAGGGGTGAATAAGCTATTGCAGGGGTGTCTTCATCAAGCCAGCACCCCAGGAGAGCAGATAGCAAGGGCAGATCGAGAATGCCCTGGGAGAATGCAAGCAAAAGAAAACGTCCCTCCTTACACCCAGAGGTCCAGTTCAGCTGGTCAGCCAGAGCACCCACACAGAAAAGTAGCAGCTGGGAGCAAGTGAGCTGTGGATTGCAGTGGGCTCAGAATATACAGCTCTTGACCTCCACCCAGTGGTGGTAGGTGGAAGCTGCAACCACATACTATCACTATTTGGAGGCACAAATCCACACTGTAAAACAGTATGGAAAAATATTAAATCTCTAGACCAGAAGGAAAATGACAAGCACCCAGAAATAAATACTGAAGGCAAAGAAATTTATGATATAAATGACAGAGAATTCAAAATAGCTATCATAACAAACTCAATGAGTTACAAGAAAATGCAGATAGACAATTCAATGAAATCAGGAACTTCTTCACAAAAGAGATTGAAACTGTAAAGAAAAACCAATCAGAAATGTTGGAGATGAAAAACACAATAGTGAGATAAAGAAAAATCTGGACTCCCCAAATAACAGAGCTGATATTTTGGAGAAGTGAATCAGCAGTCTGGAGGACAGAAACATAGAAATGCTTCAGATGGAGGCGGAGAACTAAGATGAAAAAGAAATGAAGAAATTCTCTGAGAAATATTCAACTCAGTTAGGAAATTCAACATAGGGAGTGTAGGTATTCCAGAAAAGAAGAGAAGGAGAACAGAGCAGAAAGCTTGTTCAAAGAAATAATAGCTGAAAACTTCCCAAACCTGGGGAAGAAGCTGGAAATACAAGTGAAAGAAGCCAATACATCTCCTAACTAGATCAATGTAAAAGGACCTCCAAAGCATATAGTAGTAAATCTGGCAAAAGTAAATGACAAAGAAAAAATATTAAGAGCAGCAAGGCAGAAGAAAATAGCTCACAAAAGAACCCCTATCAGGCTTTCAGTGGATTTCTCAGCAGAAACTTTACAGACTAGGAGAGAGTGGAATGATACATTCAAAATTATGAAAAACAAAAACTTTCAGCCAAGAATACTCTATCCAGTGAAAATATCCTTCAGGTATGCTGGAGAAATAAAAACTTTCCCAGATAAGCAAAAGCTAAGGGAGTTCATCACCACAAGAGCCCCCCACAAGAAATTACCAAGAAGGCCCTCATACCTATGGGGGGGAGGGGAAGAAAGGGGTTACACAACCTTAAGAAAGGAGATAAACAGGTAGGCAAAATCAGAAAATTGCAGCTGTCTATCAGAACAAGTTAGCAAATACTTAATTACAACATTAAAGATAAAGGGAAGGAAAACACCAAAAATATATATAATCTTGTCATTTTAACCACAAACTCACAACACAAGATGGAATAAGTTTTGATAATAACTTAGAAGGGGAAGAGAAAAGGGATGGAATTGGCTTAGTACAAGGAAATAAGAGGCTATCAGAAAATGGACTATCTCATCTACAAGATTTTTTTTATACAAACCTAATGGTAACCACTAAACAAATAATCAGAACTGACATACAAATGATGAATAAAGAGAAAACTAAGAAAATAATGATAGAAAACTACCAAACTGAATTGGTAGTCTGAAATTCGTGGGATGAGAAACAAAGGAAATGCAGAAGAACTGGAAAACAAGCAATAACATGGCAGCATTAAGCCCTCATATATCAATAATCACTCTAAATGTAAATAGATTGAATTCTCCAAACAAAAGACACAGAGTGGCGGGAGGGATTCAAAAACAAGACCCAATAGTATACCACCTCCAGGAAACACATCTCAGCTCTAAAGACAAACACAGGCTCAGAGTGAAGGGATGGGAGAAGATTCTCCAGGCTAATGACAAATGAAAGAAAGCAGGTGTTGCCATACTTATATCAGACAAAGTAGACTTCAAGATAAAACAGGGAATGAGAGAAGAAGAGGGGCAGTACATAATGATAAAGGGACACTCCACCAAGAAAATATAACACTTCTAAATATATATGCACCCAACACAGGAACACCAAAGTACATAAAGCAACTATTAACAAACCTGAAAGGAGATATTAACAACACCACAATAATAGTAGAGGACCTTAACATCCCACTTACATCAATGGATAGATCATCCAGACAGAAAGTCAACAAGGAAATAGTGGATTTGAACAAAAAACAAGACCAGATGGACTTAATCAATATATATAGAACAATTCATCTCAAAACAGCAGAATACACATTCTTCTCAAGTGCACACAGAATATTCTCAAAGATAGACCACATGTTGGGAAACAAGGCAAGCCTTAATAAATTTAACAAGATTGAAATCCTATCAAGCATCTTTACCAACCATAATGCTATGAAACTACAAATCAGCTACAAGAAAAAAGCTATAAAATGGCAAAGATATGGAGACTAAACAACATGCTACTGAACAGCCAATGGATCATTGAAGAAATTAAAGGAGAAATTAAAAAATATCTGGAGACAAATGAAAATGAAAATACACCATACCAATGCATATGTGATGCAGCAAAAGCAGTCCTAAGAGGGAAATTCATAGCAATACAGGCCCACCTTAACAAACAAGAAAAATCTCAAATAAGCAATCTTAAACTACACATAACAGAATTAGAAAAAGAAGAACAAACAAAGCCCAAAGTCAGCAGAAGGAGGAAAATAATAAAAATTAGAGCAGAAATAAATGAAATTGAAACCAAAGAAACAGTATAAAGGATCAATGAAACAAAGAGGTGATAAACAAAATTGACAAACTCTTAGCCAGACTCACTAAGAAAAAAATAGAGAAGGCTCAAATAAATAAATTCAGAAATGAAAGAGGAGAAATTACAACAGATTCCATAGAAATACAAAGGCTTGTAAGAAAATGCTATGAAAAACTATATGCCAAAAAATTGGACAATCTAGAAGAAATGGCTAAATTTTTAGGTCATACAATCTACAGAAAGTGAACAAAGAAAAAATATAGAATCTGAATAGACCAATCACAAGTAAACAGATTGAAACAGTAATCAAAAACCTCCCCCAAAAATAAAAGTCCAGGATCAGATGGCTTCCCTGGAGAATTCTACCTATCCCCCTCAAACTATTTTGAAAAACTGAGGAAGCTGGAACACTTCCTAACACATTCTACAAAGCCAACATCACCCTGATACCAAAGTCAGACAAGGACAACACAAAGAAGGAAAGTTACAGGATAATATTGCTGATGAACATAGATGAAAAAATCCTCAACAAAATATTGGCAAACTGAATAGAGCAATACATTAAAAAGATCATACACCATGATCAAGTGGGATTTATACCAGGGACACGGGGATGGTTCAACATCCACAAATCAATCAATGTGATACATCACATTAACAAAATAAGGAATAAAAACCACAGGATCATCTCAATAGAGCAATAGATGCAGATAAATCATTTGACAAGATCCAACATCCGTTTATGATAAAAACTCTCAATAAAATGGATATAGAAGGAAAGTACCTCAACATAATAAAGGCCATACTTAACAAACACAACATCATACTCAATGGGGAAAAACTGAAAGCCATCCCTCTGAGAACAGGAACAAGACAACAAGATAAGTGTGGCCACTCTCATCACTCTTATTTACCGTAGTACTGGAGGTTTTGGCTAGAGTAATTAGGCAAGAAAATGAAATAAAAGAAATTTAAATAAACAATGAAGAAGTGAAATTCTCACTGTTTGCAGACAACGTAATTTTATATATAGAAAACCCTAAAGAATCCATGGAAAAACTATTAGAAATAGTCAACAACTACAGCAAAGTTGCAGGGTAAAAAATCAACTTACAAAAATCAATTGCATTTCTATACTCTAATAATGAACTAATGGAAAGAAAACTCAAGAATACAATCCCATTTACAATTGCAACGAAAAGAACAAAATATCTAGGAATAAATTTAACCAAGAAGGTGAAAGACCTACACAATGAAAATTATAAAACAGTATTCAAAGAAATCAACGACGACGTAAAGAAATGGAAAGATATTCCATGCTCACAGATAGGAAGAATAAGCGTAGTGAAAATGTCCACACTACCTAAAGCAATCTACAGATTCAATGCAATCCTGATCAGAATCCCAATGACATTCTTCATGGAAATAGAACAAAGAACCCTAAAATTCCTTTGGGACAGCAAAAGACCCCCAAATAGCCAAAGCAATCCTGAGAAAAAAGAACAAAGCTGGAGGCATCACAATCCCCAACTTCAAAACGTACTACAAAGCAATAGTAATCGAAACAGCAGGGTACTGGTACAAAAACAGGCACACAGATCAATGGAACAGAACTGAAAGTCCAGAAATAAAACCACACATCTACGGACAGCTAACCTTCGACAAAGGAGCTAAGAACATACAATGGAGAAAGGGAAGTCTCTTCAATAAATGATGTTGGGAAAACTGGACAGCCATACACAAAAGAATGAAAGTAGACCATTATCTTTAGCCGTACACAAAAATTAACTCAAAATGGATCAAAGACTTGAAGGTAAGACCTGAAACCATAAAACTCCTATAAGAAAATATAGGCAGTACACTCTTCAACATCAGCCTTAAAAGGATCTTTTTGAATGCCATGTCTACTCGGACAAGGGAAACAAAAGAAAAATAAACAAGTGGGACTTCATCACACTAAAGAGCTTCTGCAAGGCAAAAGAAACCAGGAACAAAACAAAAAGACAACCCACTGACTGGGAGAAAATATTTGCAAATCATATATCCAAAAAGGAGTTAATCTCCATAGTATAAAAAGAACTCACACAACTGAACAAGAAAAAAATAACCAACCTGATTAAAAAATGGGCAGAGGATATGAACAGACGTTTTTCCAAAGAAGATACACAGATGGCCATTAAGCACATGAAAAGATGTTCAAAATCGCTAATCATCAGGGAAATGCAAATCAAAACTACGCTTAGATATCACCTTATACCCATTAGAATGTCTATAATCACCAAGACAAAAAATAGCAAATGCTGGAGAGGTTGTGGAGAAAAGGGTACCCTCATACTCTGCTGGTGGGAGTGCAAGCTGGTGCAGCTGCTATGGAAAACAGTATGGAGATTTCTCAAAAAAATAAAAATAGAAATACCTTATGACCCAGCTATCCCACTACTGGGTATTTATCCAAAGAGCTTGAAATCAACAATTCAAAGAGACTTATGCACCCCTATGTTCATGGCAGCATTATTCACAATAGCCAAGATGTAGAAGCAACCAAAGTGCCCACCGACCAATGATTGGATAAAGAAGATGTGATATATATATATATATATATATATATATATACACAATGGAATACTAGTCAGCCATAAAAAGACAAAACCATCCCATTTGTAACAACATGGATGGAACCTTGAGGGTATGATGTTAAGCAAAATAAGCCAGACACAGAAAGACAAACACTATATGATTTCACTCAAATGTGGAAGATAGACAATGACATGGGCAAAGAGAACAGTTTAGTGATTACCAGGGGTAAGGGGTTTGTGGGGTGGGCACAAAGGATTAAGGGGTGCATTTATATGGTGACTGATAAATCATAATGTACAACTGAAATTTCATGTTATAAACTATTATGACCTCAATAAAAATATATATATATTGCAATCTTCATGCCATGTCAGTTGACGGTACCAAGATTCTTTCCATCAAGGTTCAAGAGAAGTTTTTCTCTTATGCCTTTTCCAGGAGATCAATATCTAGATTTCAGATCACACAGAAGCTGCTTTGGAGGCAGCTTTTGGAAATGCAACTTTCCTGCAGTCATCATATTAGATTGCAGTATCAAGGACAGGAAGTAATTCCCAAATGCATAAGGCAGCCTGTTATTTATTCAGAAGGAGATAATTAGTGGGTCCTAGAGGAGATTGATCTTATTGCCCACCATCAAGGCCAATGGAAATACTATGGCCATTAGAAGTTTGAGGGTTTCAAAACTCCGTTAGTTCTTATTACTTTTGTTGTCTGTGAGTAAGGACAGTGATGTTTCTAAGTCAAAGGTAAAAGCTTTCAGTTCTTTATGGACTGTATCGGTGAAATGTGTGTCTTTATTATTGAAGAGACAAGCTGGGATTACAAAATTAAGCAATGTTTTTTTCCCACCATTGCAGTCAGAGCTCTCCAGCAAAGAAATGCCTTAACATGCTCTGAGAATAAGCAATAACCAGAACCTATTCATAGACCTTTTGGAGATGTTCAAAGGAGCCTCGAGGCTCTGCCCATCCATGTTCTACCTTCTCAGTCTTGCTAGGATTATGTTGATGGCAGGGAGGTCATGCATTGGGACATCCTTTAGCAATAGCTTTAAAATGATCCTACCAATGTTGGTTTAACATCATCGCCAGTTTCTCTCCGCTATTGTAGGTAATATCATAAAGCAGTTTTGCTAAACTCTACTTTTATTATGGCTCTCTCCTTAGGTAATAGCACATCTCAAGTTTCTTTAATTCACCGTCTGTTTTACAGGGATTCTCGTGGTGTCAGGATATCTCTATTTCTAAAGCATTTTAAACTCATGGACAAATGCAAGATTATATACCTTCTATCAGTATAAATATCTTTTATCTTTTATCAGTTGGCAGGTCTGGGTAAAGGCAATTAATTTAGCCATCTGAACTTACTTTATTTTGAGGTTAAGCTTATATTTCAAGAGTAAATTCAAGTCAGTGATAGCATCGCCTGCTTGCCAGTTCTTCATTTTTCTTTTTAAGTATGAGCCAACCAACAAACAAAATTAAATCAGGGGTATCCAAGGAAGAATCTAGAAGGTCCATAAAAGGTATGGATAGTTTCCTAACCAAGATAACCAATCATGGTCTTCTTTTTCTCCAGATGAGGGAAGGCGGGTAGCTAGGTTTAGTGTTACAGCGATGGGTGGTGATCTTTGAAGGGAAATCAACAGAATTGTATAGGAGGCTAGGTGATCAGCTGAAAAGTCTTGAGTTATTTCTATCAATGAAGAGAGTCTGTACAGCAGGGAAACTATTAAGTTTAACGGAGACCCTAGAACTAAGTCGACTAAGTTGACTTAAGGCTTCTGTAAGCCTTGCTGCAGCTGACATAGCTCTTAGACAAGACGGTTCTGCCATGGCCACTGGATCTAACGAAAGACTGAAATAAAAGGTTGGTCTCTGATGATTCCCATATAATTGAGTCAGAACCCCCAGTGCTGGTTCAGACTTGTCATGACAAAAAAGGAAAAAGGTTTTGTAAATCTGGATTCCTAGAAAAAAAATCTTTTGATATTCAATTATTATAGTAATCTTTGTATTTAAACATAAGCATGCTTCTTTTGACTTAAAAAGTAGGTAATCCTTGAAAGATATTTATATTAGCATATTTTACTTAAGTGTATTAACTGAGGAAAGTCAACTTTCTTTTCAATTCATTAGTTTTTTATTACTACGTTTGGTAAACAAAAGAGCTCTCATAATAATTTTAAATTAATTAAAATTCAAAGGATTTTTTTAGAAATCTAATTATTCCCATTGTCTTTCCTTTAAGAGAATGAAGGAACAAATCCTCCATTACCTATTTGCCATTGCAGTACACCTAAAGACACTTTAGGCACAAAAAGCTGTATTAATAGCTTCATTGTTCTGAATTTGGGGCCCAAATTTGGGAAAGGAAGAATCAAGAATAGTTGTCTGAGGAAACCAGACATAAGTCATAAGTATCAAGAGTCAAGAAATGATTGCAAGCACAATTTTAAAAACACATAGCAACTAACAATAGTTATTAGGAACTTAACTTTTTTTTAAAGAAAGGAATCTTTTCAAAAATGATTTAAAAGTATGTCCAAAGCACTGAAAGTTAACCAAATCCTTTATTGACAACCAGAAATATTTACTAATATGAACATAAAATAACCTAGTTATTTTATATTAAAAAGACTCAAATTCTAATTTTACTCTTTTTGTGCGTTATTCATGCAACAATCTGCAGTAAGGATTTATTAACATGCCCTTATGTGTATGCATTTAGGCCTTCACAAACATGCAAACATACAAACATACAATAAATTTAAAGTATTTAACTCTAGCTTTAAAATTAAATCTACTAATCGGGGCTGGCCCCGTGGCCGAGTGATTAAGTTCGCGCGGTCCGCTGCAGGCAGCCCAGTGTTTCGTTGGTTCGAATCCTGGGCGCGGACATGGCACTGCTCATCAAACCACGCTGAGGCAGCGTCCCACATGCCACAACTAGAAGGACCCACAATGAAGAATATACAACTATGTACTAGGGGGCTTTGGGGAGAAAAAGGAAAAAAATAAAGTCTTTAAAAAAAAATTAAATCTACTAAATAAAATAACATATATATCATATTAAATTTACTCTTGGAATAAACTGTTTCAGCTTTCCTAATAAACAAACAGAAAAGCATATTCATTATCTTGTATGCATATTGGGATTTCTCTGTATTAACCATTTATATTAATTATCATCTTTAACCAAAGTAATCAACTTTCCTTTTCTTCAGGCATAAAAAAAGTTAGAATAGAGGAAAGAAAGAATTATTTAGATGCTTTTCTGTCTACTAGCATTTATTTCATATAATTTAAATAACTTTGATATATAAACATAAGATATAATTCAAAGCTGTTTGATTGTTTCGTTCATCTATTGCCATTCTAAGAAATAAGGTAAAAATTATATTGACAAGTCTTTTGTATCTTTTTCTTATTTAGAAATTATTTAGGCATCCAAAGAGAATTTGTTGATTAACTTAATCATTTGCCTAAGGTCTTAAAGTTAGTTAAAGTTCATAAAATTATATTTTAATTAACACATTAAATCCTTATGATTTGTAGCAATGTAAGAATTTTATAAAATTAAAACTTTAAAAAGGCATGCATTATTATCACTCATTTTAGTTGAATACAATTTTATATGTATAATTTTAAATTTTACACATTATAGAAATAGTGGAATCTTTCTTGACTCATAAAACTGATGTAGGACATTCAGTTTAATCAAAAGAAATTTAACCCTGGCTTTGTACAAATCAAAATATTGTGCTGACAATTGTTTTTATATTATACTAGTTTGTTAAAGACTCTGAATCATGCCGAAAATGTTATCTTCTTTTAACCTGAAGATAATACCCTTTCTTCTTTTCTCATAACTGAAATAGTAAGGGCTGTTATGCAAATATACTTTTAGTGTTCACAAACAGAAACATATTTTAATAAATTTTTATTTCAGACATTTTGACTGTTCATCTGGACTAGATATTCCTAGAATGTGTACATGAAAAGTGAATGACTCTTTTGATCAGGTAATCAGTAATTTCCTAAGAAAAGAAAAAAGAAAGGAAAAGGAATTGAAAAAAAAAAGAAAATGGAGCCTGCTTCAGATGAATGTGACATCAACACTGAAAAGGATGTTTATGTTCCCTCTGAAAAGAGAGGATATAAAGTTTGTATATAGAAAAACAGATTTTGAAATATATGTACACAAAAAAGAGTGACATCCAAATTGTTTTAAATCCTTGGTAATTTTATCAATGTCTGATTTAAAAGCCAGCACTTAATTAACCTTGAAGTATGGAAACAAACAAGGGGACGATCTCCAACATTAAAGGAAAGGATCTCTCTTTTCAACAATCTTTTCTTTTTTTTTTTTTCCTTCCTCTTCTCCCCAAAGCCCCCCAGTGTACAGTTGTATATTCTAGTTGTAGGTCCTTCTAGTTTCGTAGACAATCTCTTCTTGAAGCTTTCTCCACTTTTTGTTCTAAAGTGCCTCTTAAGTAAACAATCTTGTTTATTGTCAAAAGTTCTCCAAAGTGGCCATTTCTTTTCTTTCTTTCTTTCTTCCTTCCTTCCTTCCTTGTGATGAAGGTTGGCCCTGAGCTAACATCTGTTGTCAATCTTCCTCTTTTTGCTTGAGGAAAATTGTCACTGAGCTAACATCTATGCCAATCTTCCTCTATTTTGTACGTGGGATGATGCCACAGCATGGCTTGATGTGTGGGTCCATGCCTGGGATCCAAACCCATGAACCCCAGGCTGCCAAAGTGGAGCACCTGAACTTAACCACTATGCCACTGGGCTGGCCCCCAAAGTGGCCATTTCAATTCCAAATTTTCCCTGGTGAAGTTGTGCAAGTAACAGAGATAAGCAGGCACATTTGTGTTACCATGAGAAAAGCTGAAGGAAACAGTTCTTGGGCCTGGAAGAGGAGTAGTCTTAGGTTGAGGTTCAGAGGTGTAAAGATGGTACTTATCTGGACTTCTGTTTTTGGAATTTGGGCAAAGGAAATTGTTTCCAATTAGGGCTTAAAAATCTAAACAAAGCAGTTCTCAAGGTCACAAAGATAAGACAAAAAGTCCTTCCAAGTCTTGAAATGATGACCTGCCACAAAGTTTATCCAAAGGACAAAATTTGTTCAAAGAATGCCAGTCCTTCTAAACTCTCAGCCCGTGGGGCAGCTGGAGCATGGACTTATGAGGCCTTTGCTTGTCCTTTCCTTACAGACTTTTCCTCTTATAGACAAACAACATTCAAGACAGACAGACCATGGAATGGGTCTTAGAAAGCTAGAAAACGATTGTTGCAATTTACAGATTTACAAATCTGATCAGTAACTAAAATGTCTCAGAGGACTTATTCCTAGGAAAACAAAATAAACAGCAGCTGAAGGTTTTCAGCAAAGTATGGGAGCTCAGTTCAGTGTGAACTTATCTCCAGCCACGAACAGGGGTCTCAGATGTGTGCGCTATTACTGAGTTGAGATACTTGTTGAAGGCAGCAAAGAGTTCACACGAAACTCCATTTTTGTCAGCGTCCCCCAGCCAAAGATCACCAGAAACACACTTGTAATGGACCAAGTTGGTTTTATTACTCATTGCAACAAGGCTTCTGAGAGCCTTCTACCATCTTCCTTTGGATCATCTCTCCAGGCGTACGGTGTGCACAGGTTGGGGAGGAATGCTGTTTGTGGGGAAGGGGATCTTTCACAACAATGACAAAAAAGGCCCTAAACACAAGAATTATTGAGTAGTTCTTTCTAGATAGAATTCTGCAGTTATGCTAGGGTATGCTGCTGAAACCACATTTTTTTTAAATTAAACTTTTCATTTTGAGATAGAGATTCTCATGCAGTTTTCAAGAAATAATAGAGAAATCCTTTGTCTCCTTTCTCCCAATGGTAACATCTTGCAAAACTCTAGGATAATATTACAACCAAGATATTGACATTGATACAGTTATGATACAGAGCATTTCTTTCTTTTTTATTTTTTAAGGAAGATTAGCCCTGATTTAACATCTGCTGCCAATCATCCTCTTTTTGCTAAGAAAAATAGGCCTTGAGGTAACATCCGTGCCCGTCTTCCTCTACTTTATATGTGGGAAGGCTGCCACAGCATGGCTTGATAAGTGGTGCCGTGTCTGCACCTGGAATCGGAACTGGCGAACCCTGGGCCACCGAAGCGGAGTGCGTGAACTTAACCACTGCACCACTGGGCCGGCCCCAATACAGATCATTTCTATCACAAGGATTCCTCAAGCCACCCTTTTATAGCCACATCCACTTCCCTCCCATCCTCAGTACCTTCTTAATCCCTGACAACTGCTAATCTATATTCTCCATTTCTGTAATTTTGTCATCTTAAGGACATTATATAAATGGAATCATACTGAATATAATCTTTTGAGATTAACTCTTTTTTTCACATTGCATAATTCCCTGGAGTCTTATCTTAGTTATTTCAGGTATCAATGGTTCTCTCCTTTTCATCAAGTAAACATAGTTTATTTATCATTGAAAGACATCTGGCTTGTTTCCACATTTCTACTGTAAATAAAGCTGCTATAAATATCCTTGTATAAGTTTTCACTTCCCTGGGATAAACAGTTACTGGATAGAATGATGATTGCATGTTTGATTTTCCAAGAAACTGCCAAATTGTTTTCCAAAATAAGCGCATCATTTTGCGTTCTCTCCAGCAATGTGAGTGATCTGATTTCTCTGTATTTGGTGTTGTCACTATTTTTTATTTTAGGCATTCTGATAGGTGTGTAGTGATATCTCATTGTAGTTATAGTTTGCATTTCCCTAATGGCTAATGCTGTTGAACAACTTTTCGTGTACTTATTTGTTATTTCTGAAATATCTGTTTATGTCTTTTGCCAATTTTCTAACGGAATTTCTTGTTTGTTTTTAACTGTTGAGTTTTGAGAGTTCTTTATATATTCTAGATACCAGTCCTTTGTCAAATACGTGGTTTGCAAATATTCTCTTCCAGTCTGTAGCTATCTTTTCACCCTCTTAACGGGCCTTTTACAGAACAAGTTTTTCATCTTGATGAAGTCCTGTTTATCAATTTTTCTTTTTATGGATTGTGTTTTTTATCTTAAATCTAAGAACTCTGCCTAGTCCTGGATCCCAAAGATTTTCTCCTATGCTTTTTTTTCTGAATTTTTTATAGTTTTACATTTTCCATTAGTCCATGATCCGATTTAGTTCATTTTTGTATAAGATGTGAGGTTTAGGCCAAGATTTTTTCTTTTGCCATGGATATCCAATTGTTCCAGCACCTCCAAAAAAGACTATCGTTCCTCCATTGAATCATTTTTGTACCTTTGTCAAAAATTAGTTGGGTGTATTTATGTGAGTCTGTTTCTAGGTTTTCTGTTTTGTTCCATTGATTTACATGCCTATCCCTTTAATACCACACAGTCTTGATCACTTTAGCTATAAAATTAAGTTTTGAAATTGGGTAGATTGAATCTTCCCACTTTATTCTTCTTTTCCAAAATGTTTTAGCTATTCTAGTTCCTTTGTCTTTCCACATAAATTTTAAAATAATCTTGTCTATATTTACAAAAAAGTCTTACAAGGATTTTATTAGGAATTCCATTAATCCTGTATATCAATTTGGAGAGAATTGACTTCTTTATTCTGTTGAGCCTTCCAATCCAAGAACATGGTATGTGTCTCCGTTTATTTAGAACTTTGATTTCTTTCATCAGCATTTTGTAGTTTTCAGCATATAAATCCTATGTGTGTCTTGTTAGAGTTACACTTACGCGTTTTATTTTATTTTTGAATGGCTGCAAAATGGTACTGTATTTTTAGTTTCAGTGTGTCCATATGTTCATTGCTAGTATATAGAAACACAGTTGATTTTTGTATATTTATCTTGTATCCTGTGACTTTGATGAATTCACTTGTTACTTCTATGACTTTTTCTTTGTACACTCCTTGAGATGTTCTACGTAGACAATTGTCATCTGCAGACAGAGAGTGTTTTATTTCTTCCTTTCTGATCCATGTGATGTTTATTTCCTTCCTTGCCTTATTTCACTGGCTCAGACTTACAGCACTATGTTGAATAAGAGCAGTGAGAGTAGACATGCTTTCATTGTTCCCAATTTTAGGGGGACGGCATTCAGTCCTTCACCACTAAGTATGTTAGCTGTCAGCTTTTTGTAGATGATTTTTATCAAGCTGAGGCAGTCCCTCTCTACTCCTCTGTTTCTGAGAGTTTTGATCATGAATGGATGTTGGATTTTGTCAAATGCTTTTTCTACATTGATTGATATGATTGTGTGAGTTTTCTTCCTTAGCCTGTTTATGTGAATTACATTGACTTTTTAAAATATTGAACCAGCCTTGAATCCATGGTGTATACTTAGTCATGGTGTATAGTTCTTTTTGTTTATTGCTAAATTCTGTTTGCTGCTATTTTACTGAGAGATTTTTGCATCTATATTCATAAGAGATACTGGTCAGTAGTCTTTTGTTTTGTTTTAGACTGTCTTTGTCTGGTTTTGATATCAGGGTAATACTGGCTTTATGAAATAAATTGGGATGTATATCCTTCTCATATATTTTCTAGAAGAGATGGTATGGAATTGGTGTTCATTCTTATTTAAATATTTGGTAGAATTCTCCAGTGAAACCATCTGGACCTGGAGATTTCTTTTTCAAGAATTTTAAATTAAAAATTTAATTTTCTTAATGGTTCAAATTATTATTATTATCCTTTTGATGTTTGCAGTATCATAATGATATCCTTTGTTTCATTCCTGATAATAGTAATTTGTGTCTGCTCTATTTTTTCTTTTGTCAGTCTTGCTAGAAGTTTGTCAATTGCGTTGATTTTTTCAGAGAAATAGTTCTTTGTTTTGTTGATTTTTGTCTCTTTTTCTGTTTTCAATTTCTTTGATTTCTGCTTTTATCTTTATTAACTCCTTTCTTTTGCTTGCTTTGGGTTTATTTCATTCTTTTATTTTAGCTTCTTGTGATGGGAGCTTAGATGATTGATTTCAGACTTTTGCTTTTGTAATGTATGCATTTAGTGTTATACGGTTCCCTCTCAGCTCTATTTTTGCTGTATCTTACAAATTTTGATATGTTGTATTTTCATTTTCATTCAGTTCAATATTTTTTTTGGTTTCCCTTGAAATTTCCTCTTTGACCCATGGATTATTTAGAACTGTGTTGCTTAGTTTCCAAGTGTTTGGAGATTTTCCTGTTATCCTTCTGCTGTTGATTTCTAATTTGATTCCATTATAGTTACAGAGCACACTCTGTATGATTTCAACTCTTTTAAATCTGTTGAGTTTGTTTTATGGCCCAGGATGTGGTTTCTCTTGGTATATGTTCTGTAAGCACTTGGGAAGAATGCATATTCTGCTGTTATTGGATGAAGTATTCTAAAATGTCAATTAAGTCCTGTAGGTTGATGGTGTTTTTGAGTTTTTCTATATCCTTGCTGAGTTTTTGTCTATTTGTTCTATCAGTTATTGAGAGAGGGTGTTGAAGTTACCAATTATAACTGTGGATTTGTCTATTTCTCCATTCAATTCTATCAGTCTTTACTTCACATATTTTGCAACTCTGTTGTTTGGTGCATACACATTTAGAATTCGTAAGTCTTCTTGGTGGATAAACTCTTTTATCATTATATAATGTCCCTCTTGGTCTCTAGTAATTTTCTTTGTTCTGAAGTTTAGCTGATATTAAGAGCTACTCCTGATTTCCTTTGATTAATGTTTCATGGCATGTATGTTTTTCATCCTTTTTCTTTCAATTTGCTGGTGCTGTTATTTGAAGCGATTTCTTGTAGACAGCACACAATTGGGTCATACGTTTTTTATATTCCAGTCTGCCAATCTATCTTTTAAATGGTATATTTAAGCTATTTATATTTAGTGCAATTATTGGTTTGTTAGGGATATGTCTGCCATTTTATTTTATCTTTGTTTGTATTATCTATTTCTTTTTCTGCCTTCCTGTTGGTTATCTGAACACTTTTTGGGGGGGGGTGGTGAGGAAGATTGTCCCTGAGCTAACATCTGTGCCAGTCTTCCTCCATTTTATATGTGGGACGCTACCTCAACATGGCTTGATGAGCAGTATGTAGGTCCCTGCCCTGGATCTGAACCCACAAAGCCTGGGCAGCCAAAGCAGAGCTCATAAACTTAACCACTACACCACTGGGCCAGCCCCTGAATGCTTTTTAAAAATTCCACCTTGATTTATCTCTAGTATTTTTGAGTGTATCTTTGTGTATATCTTTTGAGTAACTGCTCCAGGTATTACATTAGATAAACATGATTTGTCACAGTCTATTGGCATCATCATTTTACCAGTTCAAGTGAAGTGTGGAAACCTTATCTCCTTTATATTCCTTTACACTCCCCTATTTATAATATAATTATCTTTAAAAATTCCTTTACATCCATTTAGAACCACATCAGATGGTGTTATAGCTTTTATTTCAATCATCAAATATAACTTAGACTCAAAAATAGAAGGAAAGCCTGTTATATTTACCCATGTTTTTTGCTTATCATGTTCTTTCTTCTTTTTTTTTTTTTTCCTGAGGAAGATTAGCCCTGAGCTAACTACTGCCAATCCCCCCCTTTTTGCTGAGGAAGACTGGCCCTGAGCTAACATCCATGCCCATCTTCCTCTACTTTATACGTGGGACGCCTACCACAGCATGGCTTTTTGCCAAGCAGTGCCATGTCCACACCTGGGATCTTAACCAGCAAACCCTGGGCCACCAAGAAGCGGAACGTGCAAACTTAACTGCTGTGCCACTAGGCCGGCCCCCTCATGTTCTTTCTTTTTTTCTCATATTCCAAGGTTCCTTCTTTTATTAAGTCCTTTCTGTTTAGAAAACTTCTTTTAGTCATTCTTTTAGGGCAGTCTGCTGACAACAAATTCTCCTAGTTTTCCATCATCTGAGACTGCCTAGATTTCTCCTTCATACCTGAAGGATATTTTTGCTAGCTATAGGACTCTAGGTTGGCAGGTCTTTTCTTTCAGCATTTGAAAAATGTTGTGCCACTTCCTTCTGTCTTCCATAGACTTTGATGAGAAATCTGCCGTCCACTAGATTTAGACTGCACTGTCGCAGGGCACTCATGTCGACATGGACACCAGGCTAACAGTTCCCTAAATTTGAGGTTTTAGCTTCACCAAATAAATTAATGTTTATTCTGCATTTTAGAAATTTATCATGAAATGTAATGGAGCATATAGTAATGACCTAGCCAATATTTTTGACTCAAGTTTCAAAGAAAAACTAATATTTCTCTCTGTTTCATTAAAACCTGGAAACACATAAGTGGTAAGCAGGAAGTAACTTTTTGTGTCTGTTTCTTTTTAATCTAGTATGGAAAGAAAACTTATGTCCTCAGTTCCATCTGTCTCCTCATCAGAAACAGAACCCAATGGCACCTTCAGCAGTAATGACAGCCACAGGAACTGCACAATTGAAAACTTCAAGAGAGAATTTTACCCCATCATATACCTGATAATATTTGTCTGGGGAGCCTTGGGAAATGGCTTTTCCATATATGTTTTCCTGCAGCCTTATAAGAAATGCACATCTGTGAATGTTTTCATGCTAAACCTGGCCATTTCAGATCTCTTGTTCACAAGCACACTGCCTTTCAGGGCTGACTATTACCTCAGAGGCTCCAATTGGATGTTTGGGGACCTGGCCTGCAGAATTATGTCTTATTCCCTATATGTCAACATGTACAGCAGCATCTATTTCCTGACTGTGCTGAGTGTTGTGCGTTTCCTGGCAACTGTTCACCCCTTCCGGCTCCTCCATGTCACCAGCATCAGAAGTGCCTGGATTCTATGTGGGATCATATGGATCTTTATTATGGCTTCGTCAGCAGTACTTCTGAAGAATGGCTCTGAGCAAGACGGTAATGTCACATTATGCTTAGAGCTGAATCTGAATAAAGTCATTAAACTACAGGCCATGAACTACCTCGCCTTGGTGGTGGGCTTCCTGCTGCCATTCTGCACACTCAGCATCTGTTACCTGCTGATCATTCGAGCCCTGTTAATGGTGAAAGTCCCGGAAACAGGGCTGCGGGTTTCTCACAGGAAGGCACTAACCACCATCATCATTGCCTTAGTCATCTTTCTCCTGTGCTTCCTGCCCTATCACGTACTGAGAACCCTCCACCTGGTCATGTGGGAGGTGGGTACATGCATAGACTGGCTACATAAAGCTGTGGTCATCACACTGGCCTTAGCAGCAACCAACAGCTGCTTCAACCCTTTGCTCTATTACTTTGCTGGGGAAAATTTTAAGGACAGACTAAGGTCTGCAGTCAGAAAAGGTCATCTGCAGAAGATAAAGTGCAGCTTTCCTGTCTGTGTATGGTTGAAAAAGGAAACAAGAGTGTAAGGGGTTACTAGGTGAGGCCCATTCTCGTATCCTTGTGTCCACCTTCATTCACACATAGTCTCCAAATACCTTGTATTTAAACCATTCCTAACAAAGGTCAATTCTCAACATTTACTTGACCATGATTTTTGTTAATAAGACCTACTTCAAAAATTTCATTAGGTGTATTTTCAGTGGTTGAGTCTAAATGAGGAATGAAAAGGAAAAATTCCTACTAGACTCTTGCAATCTGTCAGACTTGGAAAAAATGCCAGGCACAGTGGGTGCTACTTTTCATCAGATACTGTACCAGATTTCTGGTCCACCAGGCATTCTAAATTCTTAACTTTAAGACAACCCCAACTTCCCCAGTTGCTCAAGTTCCTCTTCCCTCTTCAATCCCTGGAGATATAATCAATTAACAAAGCTATGGGAGGTCCCAGAGCAGATAAGAAAAGCATCCTAAGAATTCAGAGGAAAGATTTTGACTGTGAAGAAGAAGGCTACCCTCTAACAAAGCAGAGTCAAGATCCCAAACAAGAACAGTGAGAGAGAAAGGGAGAGAAGAACTGGGGCAAGAGAGAGCTGGTGAGAAGTAGAGAGGAGAATGAATTTCATTTCACGCTGGGAGAGGGGCTCTAGCACATTGAAGGCAAGAATGTTCCCTTTGCCTCTCTCTTCCTGGGGCTTAGGAAGGAGAGGAAGAGTAGGAGGAGGATCTGGGGCATTGCTCTAGGGGATGGAGGGATTGTGTGTGGAACAGGGGAGAGGAAGGACCAATTTTACTCTTGAGATTTGGGTTTGGACTGACTTCACTGCAGTTTTCACTCCTGCCCATTAATCCATTGGGATGGCAGCTAGAATAAAGGAGGTGGCTCTAAGAGTTAGTTGGGCACTCAGTGAGAGGGTGCGGTGGAGAGCAAGCTGCAAAGGTTGTTGTACCCCTGAAATTCTATTAACAATTTGGTGGAACATGAGTAGGGCAGTGCTGCCTTCTTTTTTTGAGAGAGTGGAGAATAGCACTGGATAATGGGAGGGAGGTCATTTCTGTCCACTGAAACAAAGCTAAGGATACTAAGGACACTACCAACTACTACCACGTTGACCACTGTACTGCAACAACTGAGTGCCTCTGCATGCTGGGCAGACTCGGCCAGGCACTTTACATTCATTAATCCCATTTCACCCTCACACCAAAGCCCTGTTTCCATTTTACAGATGAAGAAACTGAAGTTTGGAGAAATTAAGAAACTTGTTCAAGTTCACACATCTCGTAAGAGTTTTAAAACCTCTGTGCAGAAGCGTTGACTGGGTGCTGTTCCCACCACTCCCCCTGCAAACTTCCAGGAAGATTGGTTGAGAGTCTGAGTGAGAGCTCCTTTCCTCCGCCAGCAACCCACCCCTCCTCACTCTCATTAGAAGACTGAGGTTTTCTCTGTGGAGTTGCTGACCCCAGGCACAGTGGAGGGTGGGAGGAAGGTGGTGTTCTGAACCTGGAGAGGGACTAAGTGAAAGTCTTCCCAGTAAACAAAGACTCCAGTGCTCTTCCCTTACTTGGCTCCAGAAAGCTGACAGACAGACTCAGAGCCTGCAGGACCTTCCTCTGGGGGATCTGCCAACCCAAGAAAAAAGACCCACAGATACAGGCCGTTGGGGATTCCCCAGCACAAAAGCTGGGTGCCTGCCCAACACCTATCTGACGGGGAAGCCTCCAAGGCAACTAACCCCTTCCACTCACAGAGGGCAGCTAATCCACCTGCTAGAACCTCTCTTAATTATCAACAGCTGATGACAACTCCACATTGGAGGGAAAGGCCCGAACATGAAAAGCACCAACAAATAAATGACAGGGTAGATAGAAACATTTCGGTGTGAAAGTTCTCAACATCTTTATCACCCTTTCACTTCTTCTCAGAAAGTTCCTGGAGGATGTTCTCCTCCAAAAGAAGAGATTAAGCCAAGATAAAGGAAAACATGGCGTTTAGGAAGCAAGGAATCCAACATGGGAGAAACATGAAGAGAATTCCCAGGGTGTTGGTATGCTGTAAAAAAGCAAGAAACCAATTGATTTGCACACATTGGAGAGCTTGGGATGAGCTAGTGATAAATACACAGAGAAATAAGCAAAAAAAAAAAAAATGGATAATGCAATTCTTAAATGCTAGGTAAAAAGAAACTGTTGTATAAGAGAGGAAATATAACCATAGTACACTACAAGGCTCAACTGTGAATAATATTTATGTAGAGAATAATGTAAATAGCAAAACACTGTAATATAACTTTTTTTGAGAAATGAGGGGAGAGGATGTGTATGTGGTGGGGGGATGTGTAAGAACCATAAGTCCCTATCTTTCCTCACAGAAAACACACAATAACTAAAGCTAGAGAATGATAAATAGCTGTATAAAAAATGTTATTTAGCAATAAGAGCTAAAGACCAGAAGAAACTGAAAAGAATTGACAGAGATTGCCTCCGGAGAGAAGCTGGAGGTGGGAGGAGAGGGTGGGGACTTCTCTTTTCCTTTGAAGAACTCTTTAACTGTCTTGTGACTATGTTTTGCTGAAATAAAAATTAAGTTAAAATGGAATTTTAAAATTTAAATTAATTCTGAATTGAAAAAAAAAAAAAAACATGACAGGGGCCTGGCCCCATGGCCAAGTGGTTAAGTTCACACACTCTGCTTTGGTGGCCCAGGGTTTGACTGGTTCGGATCCTGGGCTCAGACATGGCACTGCTCATCAGGCCACGTTGGGGCGGCGTCCCACATGCCACAGGTAGAAGGACCGACAAATATACAACTATATACTGGGGGAATTCGGGGAGAGAAAAAGCAGAAAAAAGAAAAGAAAAGATTGGCAACGGTTGTTAGCTCAGGTGCCAATCTTTGGAAAAAAAAAAACAAATGATGACAAGAAAGGCCACCAGAGGTGCAAATTGAACCCTGACAGGAGAAAGAAAGCAGGGAAGGACTAGACTTGGATTTGGGCCCCTGAGGGACATCCACCCAGACCTGCCGTGGGAGGGGAGTCTTCTCTTGGGGTGAGGGGAGTCACTTCCTGGCGTCAGAGGTGGTTTGGTATGTCAGGATGTTTTTAGTTGCAAGTAACAGGAAATGCAGCTCCAACTGTCTTACACAATAACCATCTCATGTAACTAAAACATACAAACGGAGGTCAGACTTCAGGTCCTATTCAACCAGGGCTTCTCTATGAGCCTTCTTCTCCGGCTACTGGCTTGGTTCCAGAGCTGAATCTCATTGTAGGAACAGGCTGATTGCAAGTAGCCTGAGGCGACATGCTTCCCTGCTTGTATCCAGGAGAAGAAAAGGTATTTCCTGCCTAAGTCATCTAACAAAAGTCATGGGCTTCCTTTTGATGGGACCTACTCAGATTACACACCGGCTCCTACACTAAACCAAGGAAAAAGGGATTGCTCCCACCAAATGAGAGTCAACAGAGTCTACACCTGGCTGGGCTTAAACCCACTGAAATCTCAGGGGAGAGAGGTGAAAGGGGGCCTGCAGAGACCACATATTCTGTACTGCAAGTGAGGTGGGAAGAGAACTGTCTGCTAGCCAGGCATCCCTGCGCTGCATCGTCAGGACCTAAGTAGCAGGCCCAGCAGCTGAGGAGGGTGGAAGGACAGATCGGCTCCAGGACTAAGGATGAAAGCTAAATTAGAAGTTTATAATGTGAAGTCATAGAAATCTCAACAACTTTCCAAGATAAAGCTGGGAATAACTGAGAGCAACCTAGGTCCTTGAGATGAGCAGTAATAGGGAGATGTGAGTTACTAGTGTCTTTAAGTCAATGGGGTGAGGGGTGTGTGTACGAAAGAGAGAGACAGAGAGACTAAGACCTTAATGACTTATTTTTCCTTTTTCCAAGACTTCTTTTTCCAGGCAGGGCGAAGCATCTCACTTGGCGAAGAGTCCTTGAGGAAGAGGACGTGAACTCTTTCTGTGCCAAAGTGAAAGCCCAGGGCATTCAGGAGTTTTAGATACAGTTCTTTTGTTTGAGAGATTAGGTATCCCCTCAAGAAAGTACATAAATTATTCAACTGGGAGAAAGGAATTTTGCTGTGTAAATTTCAGTAGCATCCTGGAACTGTGCTTTTTCAGTGAGGAACTAAGAAGCAAATGCCATTATATTTTGTAACTATTTTAAATGACCAATTTGCTATTTTAGATTTAATTAAGTTGATTTGGAATTTATTCTGAAGTAGAGATGATGTCAAACTGGCCAAAAATGGGTTAGGAGGGGAGATCGGCAAGGGAGATGGCTTTCTATAGAGAATTCATTTTTCTTCTTGGAAAAGAGCTTGAATAGAGACCCTGTTAGGGGAGAATGGGGGTGGAGTGGGTCACCCAGGGGATGTGGGGATGGGAGATCCTTCTTCTAAGGGCGTTTCATCCCCAAGTAGATGGAGGCAGCTACTTGAGTCTAATAAAAGCCACAAGGAGAAATATAATGAGAGAGGACTTGTTAAAAAGTTAATATGTGTTTCAAAGCTCTAATAAGTAAAAAGAGTATGGCCCCATAAGAATCCACAAAGAGATCAAAGAAACACAGACTGGAAATGAAGGCTAATTTACATGGGGAACTGGAAAGGTCTCAGAAGTGTTAGCTGTATGACGTGCTGAGGAGGCTGAATTCTAAGCCAAGGGACCTCCACCCCCTCCCCTGCTCCTCTGCCCCCAAAGATCCTTGCCTTCCAAGTGTTCAGTGGACATAGCAGGGCCTGGTGGACATAAAAGGAACCTGCAGCCTGGGTCTGTGGACCAGTGTGGACCAGTGGCTGATGACTAGAGGGGCCTCTCTGATGTGCTGGCTCATGTAGGAGCTCAGGACCTTTGCATAACCCTCAAGTTGGAGGAAAAAAAACTACTGCATACTGCTCATATTAGAGAACCCTTGTAATGATTAAGACTGAATTTTCCATTAGCCTTGTGGGATGGGTGCTTAAAGTCTGGCATAAACTAATTTTCCTAAAGTTAAACACGATGCTTTCTTTATTCACAAGATCTTTCATACAAACAAAATGTGCAAATTAAAGAAGAAGAAAATTGTTACCTCTGTTCTTACTCCCTTGCCTAAAGAAATAGAATCTTACCAGTACTTTCTCACTCGTTTATGTGCCCTTGATCCTAGAGGTAACCACTATTCCGAATTTTGTGTTAGTGATTCTTCTGCTTTTATTTATGATTTTACCACATAAATGTATCTCCAGGCAAAATATTATTTAGTTGTGGATGTTTTTGCACTTTCTATAAACGGCATAATATAGTAACTATTTTTTTTCCCACTCAGCTTTATCTTTTTGAGGTTCAAGCACGATACTTCTGCTTGTGTGAGTGCAGCACAATTTAATCATCCATACTTCTGTTAATGGAGACGGTTATTGTCAGCCTTTGGATGTCAGGAACAATGCTCCCATGAATGTTCTCACACATGTCTCTCAGTGCACGCGTGTAATAGCTTCTCCAGATTATACAGTTAGGAACGTGTCCATGATCAACATTTCTAGATAATACCTAACTCTCTTCCAAATTGGTTTTACCAATTCACAGCCCTGTGCAGAGTATATGAGAATTCCCGGGGAGCTACCTCCTTAGAAGCCTTTGAGACGGTCACTTTTAACCTATTCCAACCTGGAGAGTTTCAAGTGACTTTCACTGTCGCTTTCATGTAAATAAAACTTGGAGATTAATTACCAATAAACTCTCACGAAATGAAATCCCTAAAGATGGTACTTTGGATAAAAGAAAAATGATAACAATGGAAAGTCAGAAGTGCAAGAAGGAATAGTAAACAAAGATACAGATAAATACATAAGTAAATAAAAAATTCTGGGTTGACTGTCTTCTGCTTTTTGTTGTTGCTAACAAGAAGTCAGTTGTCTAATTGTTATTCTTATAATAATAATAGCTAACTATAGTGCCTATTAATGTTGGGCACTCTTCTAGGAAATGTGTACGCATTTTTCATATAATACAAGAAACTGAAGTGTTATTAATCATATTTTACAGATGAGGAAACTGAATCATAGAGAGGTGAAGCAACTTGCCAAAATGTACTTGCAAGTGATAGAGCCGGAATTGAAACCCCGCCAGTGTAGTTCCAAAGCTCGTGTTCTCACCAGCTACATTTGACACTGTCCTATCTTAAACTCTTATTTCCTGCACTAAACTACAGTGTGATACTGCTTCATAGACAAGCTGATTTCCTATCTGGTTGGCCTTAAGATTTGACAAATAAAAATGGCAAGTAATAGGATATATTGGAATATATGAGGAAGCCATTTGGTGTAAACCTAATTCGACCTGACCTTGTCTTTCCAAAAGGGCCTGACCCAGGCCGTTGAGCATGCATTGTATATCTGCTTTAGATATTCCCTATGGCAAGAGCAAAGGCCCTTGACATAAAGGTGCAACTTCCCTCCCCCTCCCAACATTGATGTCTCCTTAAGGATTAAGTATCTTTCCTTAGGCTAGAAACTGATTGCTGCGCTCACCTGTGATCGCCCAGCTTGAGACAACAGACTTGCCTCCTGCTATGCCCACCAAGATAGCAGACCCACTACCTGCTGTGTCCATCAAGTGCTGTGCCGACAGGGCAATCTTGTGACTATTGTGGGAGGGACATTTCAATCATATGTGAAACACCCTCTTTGAGGGTATATAACCACCCTGTGTACCCTCACTTCTTTGGAGTGCTCTGTTCCTTTGTGGAAAGACTCTCCCGGGTTATAATCCTAAGATTTAAGCTCAGAATAAACTCACCCAAATTTTCCTTTATAGATTGGTTATGGATTATTTTCGTCGACAGATTTCTCTTTGTCTTTCGTGTTCTGAAATATTACTATGCTCTATTGAGGTAAAGATTTCTTTTTAATTATCTTTACCTGGATTCAGCTGTGTCTGATCCATTGTTAAACCCATGTTTTGCATTTTTTATTTCAATTATTCTACTTTTCATTTCTAGGAATGCGGTTTTTTTTTCAAAGTGGCATAGTTGTAATTTATAGTGTCTTGCTCTTCTCAATCTCTTCAAGCCTGTTCTTCATTTCTTGAAATATGCGTATTTTATACTCTGTGTCTAATAATTTCATCATGAAGTCTGTCCCAGTCTGATTTCCCTGTCTATCATTTCTGCTGCCTCTCACCCATGGTGAGTTGGTATGTTTCATGTTTTTTAACTGTGAGCTCCTATTCTTTGGAACTATATCAGTAGGAATTTTTTTCTTTTGAGGAAGATTAGCCCTGAGCTAACATCTGTGCCCATCTTCCTCTACTTTATATGTGAGACACCTGCCACAGCATGGCCTAATAAGGCATAAGGGGTATGTAGGTCTGTGCCCAGGATCCAAACTTGTGAACCCTGGGCCACAGAAGTAGAGCGTATGAACTTAGTTACTACAGCACCTGGCCAGCCCCTATCAGTAGGAATTTTTTGAGGCTTATGTTGACTTTCTTCAAGAAAGGTTTTGCATTTATTTCTGCCAGGTTCTTGGATGCATTACAATCCTGGAACCACATTAAATTAAATTCACTACTCAAATTTTTTTTTCACCACATAGGTAGTGCAAATTCTGGCCATAACTGCCTGAAGAATTAGGCTGTGTTTCAAAATTTTCAAGAGAGATATTTTTCCACCTTTACCTAATGGAGGGATCCAGACAGGCAAGGTCCATTCCTGTTTCTTTCTGTATAATAAGTTTGTCTCTCATACGCCCTTATACTGAGAGTGGAGCCTACAACATTCTAGCTTTATTCAGGGCTTAGTAGATCTTCTCTAGAAATGGTCACCACTGATTCCTTCTCCAGCTGCAAGCACATGCTGTTCATCATATCAAGAAGTGGAATCTAATTCCCTACCTCTTGAATTCGGGCTGGACTTAATGACTTGTTTGGCCATATAGCGGAGGTTACATTCTGGGACTTCTGAGGCTGAGTCATAACAGGCCCTGTGACTTCTGCCTTGAGTCTCTTGGAACATTGCTCTTGAGATGATCCTTCTTGGAACTTAACTGCCATTCTGTGAGAAGACCAAGCTACCTGGAGAGGTAGCATGAAGGTGCTTTAGTTAAGAGCCCTAGCTGAGTTCCCAGCCAGCAGCCAGCATCAACTGCCAGCCAGGTGAGTGAACCCTTCTGGGTGGAAGCTGAGCCTTCAGATGCCTCCAGCCCCAGCCTCCATCTGGCTACAAGCCCATGAGACTCTCCAGGTCAGAACTTCCCAGTTGAGCCCAGTCAACCCATAGAATAATAATGCATTTTATTTTAGGCTACTAATTCTTGGGGGTAGTTTGTTATACAATAAGGGGTCACCTTCTATCATAGGATCCAGGCTTTATCATCAGTTTCCCTCATCCCATTAAGTCATCAAAACATCAAAGTTCACTGGGCTTTAGAGAATACTCTCAGGGTGAAAGTGGTTGTTGGCACTCCCTTACTTCTCCAAGTTCACACTTTTACTTTGTTTTTGATCTCTCTGGATTTTCCCCCTTTATTCTGCACTCTGTAGTGCACTTAATGATTAAGATTATATAGTTGTTATTTCGTCAGAATTTTAGGAAATATCTTCCTCCATATTGTCAGAAATTAAAGCCTTTGAACTTCTTTGTAGGAAAGGAAGTAAGGTTCTGCACTATCTGGGATTTTGTTGTGCATTTGGTACAGATCAGTGGCATGCTTTTCTAATGAGAATGCCTATCTGCATTCACTCTTCAGTCCCCTCCATTGCAGCTTGTATTTCCAACATTGTACTCACTGGCTTTGCCAAAAGTCACCAATGACCACCATGTTGTCAAAGCTAATGGTCCCTTCCTTAGGCTCAACTTCCAGGATCTCTGTCATTTTAGACACAGCTGACCACTCACTGCTTACTCTTGTAACCCTTTTCTTGGGCTTTATGACACCACAGTCTCTTGGTTTTCCTCCCATATCTCTGGCTACTCCTTCAAAGAGGCTTTGATTTAGATATCTATGTGGATTTGTTTGTTTGTTTGTTTGTTTGGTTTTCTTTGATCCATTTATCAAGTACCATAGACTGAATCTCAGCCCATTTCTTTGAGATCCCAAGCTCTTCTTAGTTTTTGCCAACTCCCAGGGTTTAGGAAAGGTTGAAATCCGTAACCTTAAGCCAAAGGTTAGGGGTTTTATTTTGTGTTGGTTTGTTTTCATTTTGCCACAAGGCTGTGAGAAAGAGAAAGCTGCAGAATGGACTAGCCTTTGAGTCACACAAAGACCTGAGGCTAAGCGTCCTGGGAAGCAGTTCAGGGCAGCGGGGAGCCCCGGCTCGCAGTGTCGGAGACCTGCATCTCAACTCTGGCTCCAGAGTTCTCAGGCAAGGAAGACAGTCTTTTGGAGCCTCAATTTTCTTATCTGTAAAATTGAAAATACAAAAATCTACCTCATGGTGTTATGAAGATTAAATGAGATAGCCTATGGAAAAGCAATTACCAAAGTACAGGGTAGAGAACTGGCACTCAAGAAACCTTGCTTATTTTAGTAGGTGGAACCTGTTGGGGAGGAAGAAATTTTCCTTGACTCTCTTAGGGTCCCTGGCTAGGTCCCAAAATTAAACTGACAGAGATAGATGTAGTGAAATAAGAAATACATTTGGTCTTTGTCACCAGGTTCTGGCACAAAGCTCCTAAAACCCTTGCCATTCCCTGAGTGATATGAGTATCTTCTGTCACTCATAAAGTGCCCCTTTCAAGCACACCTAAGTTTGTGCTCATGAGATGTCTTAGGATGGGACCCCTAGATAGCCTTAGGATGGGGCGGGTCACTAGAAAGACCAAGGGTTTAGAGGGTTGGAACTTTCAGCCCCTCCACTGATCTCTGGGAAGGGAGGGGGCTACAGAGTAAGTTCTGTAAAAACTGTTGAACAAACAAGAGTTGACGAGCGTCTGAATGGTGAATGCATCCACGTGCTGGGAGGGCGGTGCACCCCAGTTCCGTGGGAAGAGAGGCTCCTATGCTTGGGAGCCTTCTGGACCCCCTGTGAACCACTTCATCTGCTATTCATCTGTATCTTTTATAATATCCTTTGTAATAAACTGGTAAAATGTTTCTCTGAGTTCTGTGAGCCGCTCTAGCAAATTAATCGAACTCAGGGAGGAGGTCATGGGACCATCCAATTTATAGCCAGTCAGTCAGAAACAAGGTAACAACCCGGCCTTGCAATTGGCCTCAAAGTGGAGAAGGGGTCAGTCTTGCAGGACCGAGCCCTTAACCTGTGGAATCTGATGCTATCTCCTGGTGGACAGTGCCAGCATTGAGTTAATTGCTTGGTGGCATTGAGAAAACACACATTAGAACAGATTAACTAGAGAAAAAGCTTACAAATTTACTTAGTAAGTTTTACGTGACACAGGAGGCTTTATAAGGGAATGAAGACCTAAAAGGAATCGTTAGACCTGAGTATTTTTGTGCTAGGTTTGATGAAGCGTGGGCAGTCACGTAGAAATATGACAGATTGCGGAGGAGGAGGTAAGTGCAGTGGACTGGGGGAAACTGAGCAAGGCTGCTTTCGGATTCTACTCCAGTCCCTTTGTCTTTGGAGATGAGGATGCTCCTTGCCTCTGGGTACAGGGAGGGCACCCTCACCTGAAGGTTTTATGACCCCTTTCAGGAGAGAAGGGTGGAGGCAAGGTCAGCGTGAGCTTCCTGCTTCTGCTCTTCTCTCAAACTCCCTCAGCCCAAACTATTCATTACACCAAGGTGCCATATTTTGACATAGCGTGTCCTGAACTGCGTCAAACCACAGGGTCAGAAAATTTGAAATACTGTAAGAATGCAAAATAGTAATGACAGAGGGGAACAAAAACCACCCCAGCTCAGTGTCAGTGTGTGTGTGTATGTGTTGAGTCTGTCTGTCTGTGGGGTCATTTGTAAATCAAAAGGGAAACCTTTTAAGCATTGAAGGAAGTTACAGCTGACAGTGTTTGTGGTCTTTCTAAGATGCTCTGATCTGAAGACCATCATCTTCTGTCCATAAACCAACTTGGACACAGTCACTTTGCAGGAACTATTAGTCTATTTGAACTTCCCAGAAGGGGAGCCTTGGGTCTATTTGGATGATACTGCAGAGAAAGCTACTTCATTTTCACAATTCTGTGGATTTACCGGGTGCATTTTCTCTTATAACTTATGTAAAGTCAGACATTCTTGGAGTCCAGTCACAGCACGGGGTTATGTACAAAGAAACACAGCCTGGTATCCAAAGGGTAGTTAAGCAATTAGAATCTTTATTACACCCCTTCAAGAAAATGCCCAAGAGGAATTGTTCTCTTAACATATAGCAAAAATTTTTCCCCATCTTCTTCTCTGTCATTGTTTCTCAAACACCTAGCAGCTGCTCCAGAGTCTCTCTATATCCCGCTACTCTGCATTATTCACGACCCCAACTTCTCCCCAATTTTTTTGTTATCTTTGGGTGATGCATAATAATCTTATATATGCCTTTACTAAATTATTAATGTTTATTTGAACATTAAATAATCAGCAATCCTCTAAATATTCTCAGATTACTTACATAACAAATAAATCAAAATATGTAAATTTCCCCAAATATTTAAACATTGCAAACCCAATCCAACACTTCTGAATGTTTAACTAAATTCACAAATGTGTTAGAGTCTTAATAAATGTTTTAACACCTTAAGAGACAATACTTAGAGTATTATAATGATTACAAAAATCAGTACAGTCACATTAGACAAGTAAGAAGTTTGTTAATATTATGAATAAAAAACCTCTGCCTTCACAAATGTCACACTCCAAAAACACTTTCACAATGATTTCACACACATACATTATTATTGAGAACAATTTCCCATAAGGGATTCACACACATTTACCCTTATATCCTTCCATACAATACCTTATACATAAACGACGTCACCAACTACTTATTCAATTGAAATTTGTATTTTGAACTTTCCCAGAAGCACTGGTATTATTATGCCCAGGGTCTAGAGGAAGAAACAGAGGCATAAACAAGTTAAGGCATCTAGGATTCCAAACCACCCCCTGCTGAGCCCCTCCTGTAAGCAAATCTGCCCTTCCCGGAAGTCAGTGGGAGCCCTCCTCCCCAACCTGATGGAAGGGAAACCATGGCCAGGCCTGCTAGGGGTCTGATGGTGCAACAAGAAACAGAACACAGATACAACCCATTGGAGTGCCTCCTAATATATAGTCTGCTCAGGTTGCCGTAACAAAATACCGGTGGGTGGCTTAAACCACAGACGTTTTCTCACAGTTTTGAAGGCTAGAAGTCCAAGATCAAGGTGCCATCAGAGTTGGTTTCTTCATAGAACCACAGGGTCAGAAAACCACTGGGTCTGAGGCCTCTCTTCCTGGCTTGTAGGTGGCTGCCTTCTCCCTGTGTCCTCAGAGGGCCTTCTCTGTGTGCAGAGAGAGAGAGAGAGAGCTTTCTGGTGTCTGTTCCTCTTATAAGGACACCAGTCTCACCAGATTGGGGCCCCACCCTTGTGAACTTAATTACAGCCTTAGAGGTCTCCTCTAAATACAGTCGCCTTGAGGGTTAGGGCTGCCACATAGGAATTTGTTGGGGGACACAGTTCAGTCCCGAGAGTGCACAACACATTCGAGGCAGAGCCCCTGAGGCCAGCACGGCCCTCCTTGGCCCAGTGGTTCTGAGCTCCCCTTGATGGAAGATTCCTCTCTCCTCGTGGGCTATGTGGACTCAGAACTTGGGCCTGCCTCTGCAAAGAACAAGGGAGGTGTTCGGAAGCTTTGTCCTCTGTGTTCTTGATCTAGTGCATTACCTGCACTCTGATTGTTGGTTGGTTTGCAAATAAACCGAAGGAAGGCAAATGTCAAGAAAGCCCAAACCATCATTTTGTCAATCTTTAAAACTGGACCATCTCTTATGAGAACTTCTTCAAGAGGTAGTGGGGTGCAACGTAAAGAGCACTGTACCTAGAGTCAGAAGCACAGGGTTCAGATCCTAACAGCCACCATGACTCATTAGCCCCCATGTGCTTGGGCTCTGGCTCCCCCCACCCCCACCTCACTCCTCAGCAATGCTGGCTTCCTGCTTCTACTCAAAACCACAGGTGCTCTCCCACCTCAGGGCCTTGGCAACGGCTGTTTCCTCTGCCCCGACTGATGCTCTCCCTCAGATATTCGCTTGGCCCACTCTCTTACTTTATGTAATACTTTACTTAAAGGCCGCCCCTCCCAGAAAGCTTTTCTCTGACCGTGCTCTCTAAAACAGCACCCACCCCTCACTGCCATCAGCTCTATCCCCAGACACTGCTTTATTTTTCTTTATGACATTTATCACCTATTTATCAACTATTATCATTAGTTTCATTCATTGCTGCATCCAGTGCCTAGAATAGTCCCTGATACAAAGAAGGCAGTCCGTAAATATTCTTTTTTTAAATTTTTTTATTTAATTAATTAATTTATTTATTTTTTGAGGAAGATTAGCCCTGAGCTAACATCTGCCGCCAATCCTCCTCTTTTTTGCTGAGGAAGACTGGCCCTGAGGTAACATCCGTGCCCATCTTCCTCTACTTTACATGTGGGATGCCTGCCACAGCATGGCTTGACAAGTGGTGCCATGTCCGCCCCTGAGATCCAAGCTGGCGAACCCGGGGCCTCCAAAGTGGAACATGAGCACTTAACAGCTGCACCACCAGGCCAGTCCCGTGAATATTCTGAATGAATGAATGAAAATATTCTGAATGAATGATGAAGCACTTAACCTCAGTTTCCTCCTCCATAACTTGGCTCTTCCTTACTCAGGTCCAGCCCTCAGAGGCCTCTGGCCTACACTTGGCCTCACTGGGCAGAGCCCCGAGTTGCCATCACCCTGCAGCTCCTCCAGGGGTGCCAGCTGTGCCAGCTTTCAGCAGACCATGGGGGGTGAGGCTGACATGAATATGTAAGAGGTTCCAGAAAGGGCAGCTTCTGAAATGGTGGCTGTCTCATGTAATGATATGGAGGGTATGGATGAGGAAAAGCAGAGCGGCTCAGGGCCGGCTAATATCATAAAGGCTGGGAACCGGATGGGGACAGGCAGGCAGTGGCCTTGACAGAGGAGAGGGTGGGAGGGGTTTGCTGAAGACAAAACATAGAGCAAAACTATGTCCAGTCCATCTCTGCCCAAGATCAAAGTGTTGCTGGGACTAAGGCAGAAGTCAGCCAGTGAAGCAAAGGAGCCTGTGGGAGCCCCCTGCCAGTGCGGAAAGGAAGAGATCGACAACTCCCTGGGATACGGCCTGCTCTCTGCTCTCCCGGGGGCCTAGAGCACTTCCTGGCCCATCATGGGGTCTCGGCCAATTTGCAGTCTATTGGAAGACACGTTTAGGGGGCCATTGTAGGGGTGTGTGTGGGGTGAGACCTGGCAAAGGTGGCATATGGGCAAGAAAGTGAAGAGGGACAGGGTCAGTGGAGAAGCTGCTTAAAAGCCATCAATGATGAGATGGAAAGCCATGGTCCCAGCGATAAATGACTATGGGAACCTGGGCAAGTTACTTAATTCCTTGGTGCCTTATTTTTCTCATCTGGCAAATGGGCAGAAATGCTACACACTTTGTAGACTGCACCTTAGTTACATGCAAGAGAGGCCAACATGGCCCTGGCATGTATAGGGTGTTCTTCTGCAACACACAGAGGGGAGAGAAGGGAGGAAGAAGGGCCTAAATGGAGAGATGGGACCGGACAGGGAGAGAGCAGTGAGTCAGCACAGAGGATTCAGGCTGAGTGGACAGAGGAAGCTAGGGGAGAAATGAAGGTTGCAAAGAGGTCTGAGAGAGTCCAAGGGATTGAGGAGAGGGATCTTTGTAACGGGATGGCCAGGAAGGAGCGGCATAGGAGGAGGATCGGGAAGAGGAATCAGGCCACCAAGCTAACAGAGACCTTGACAGAGACCCAGGGACACAGCACCCTTCCCCGCCCCCCCCTCCCCGCTGCTGAAGCATTGGCTCTGCTGGTGTTATCACCCTGGAGAAAAGTGGCCTGGGGAAGGCCTCGTGCCCACCTGGGCGATTAAGGCCCAGGGAAGTTGCACAGGTCTCAGCAGGAGGCAGAATTCATCAGCACAGGATTCATCAGGCCCATCGGACGCCTGCTGGGGAGGAGATGGAAACATAGCAAACTATCTCATCATCCAAAGCAGGAAGGAAGTGAAACATTTTGGAAGTCATTGAAAGGCAGATTTTATGTTAATTTGAAATAAAATGTTTGGTTAACCTATCGCTCTCTGAGCAACTTCTTGATTTTTCTACGTTCAGCATAGACATCCCCTTGGCATATACCACAAGCTCCAAGAGCTCAGGCTTGTTTGAACCGTGCGCTGTCTGACTCATCTCATTGATTACTCGAATTCTCATCAGGTTCTTGGGTGCTGAGTAAAGCTTCTCTTGACCCTTGTGTCAGTCGCTGTCTCCAAGGACCAGGTTACTTCCTAGAGTGTCCTGTGCTCCAGGCTGGAGTTGCTACCCAGAAATTTGGGATGAACTCGCTCAGGGAACAATGTAATCACTATCGCTTATTGAGTGTGTGAGGACCTGGAATTGGCCACCCCAAGATATGTCTCTTTGGCATCAGGATTATTTGAGGCTGATTGCTTTTGATAAACTGGGACAGGGAAGGAGGCTCTGAGGAATGGAACTTGCCCTTTGTTAGGACACGTTTACATTTGTAAGGTAAATCTCTATCTGTAAAAGGTGCCTCCCTCTCTGTACCAGGAAGAAGAAAGGAGATGACCTTCTCTCTAAAAACTCTTAATCAATACCAAAGGCAAGGACTTAAATCTGCATTTTATTGTGCTAGTCTGGTAACCTCCTGTAACTGACTTCCCTCCCCCTCCCAACGTTGGCATCTCCTTAAAGATTAAGCATCTTTCTTTAGGCTGGGAACCGATTGCGGCGCTCATCTGTGACCCCCCAACCCGAGGTAACACACCTGCCACCCTGCGGCACCCTCTGAGACAGCAGACCTATCTGCCGTTTCCATCAAGAGCTGTGCTGACAGAGCAACCTCGTGACTATTGTAAAAGGGACATTTCAATCACATGTGAAACACCCTGTTTGGGGGTACATATCCACTATGTGCACCCCACTTCTTCGGTGGCCTTTCTTCCTTCAGGAAGAAAGGCCCCGGGCCATGGTTCCTGATAAAGCTTTGTTTAATTTTCTCTTGCTAGTCTGTCTCATGTGAATTTAATTCGTTCTCCGGCCAGACGAACCCCCATTTGGGGAGAGGAAATGTCTTTCTCCCCTACAAGTGCCTAGATCTAAACTGTTTTCCTAGAACACTAAGACGTTATTTGCATTTTTCACTCCCATTCTTTCGAGAGTGTAACCCATAGAGTTTTCTAGAGGCTACGTGATGTGTGATATCATAACACTCTGAATACAGAACAGATATTCGAATGCCAGACATTAAGAGATTTGCAGAAAGGGAACACTGTCACTCTTCTAACTAAATATTTTTTTATTTTGAAAATATAGTTATTTTTCATAAAAACATGTTTTTAAAATGAACATGTGATGGGCTTATTAATGTTATATTTTTTTAACGAAACATTTTCATGAGAAACTTAACTGAAAAGTAAATTTCAGTTTTTAATGTATTAAATATTGATAGAACTCACGTCAGCAAGAGCTCTTTTGAGTCTTCAATAATTTTAAGAGTCTAAAGGGATCCTACAACCAAAATTGATTGCAAACTGCGCGAGGTCACATACTCACCTTTCCAAAGGTACGTTCTCTTTAGTCTTCAGAACGGATCTGTGAGATAAAGGCTTTGATCTCCAGCTCACAGAAGGCGAAAAGGAGGCTCAGAGGAAACCCACACATCTAATAAGAGAGAGATCTGGGATTGAACATGCCCACTTTCTCTGCTCTACTCACTTTTCTGCACTGCCTCCTGACATCCATTGTGGCAAAAGGAAGTTTGCTGTAAGAGAAAGAAACCCACAACAGTTAGTTATTTTGCAAGAAGCAAACTTCACTCTCCAAAGCTTTCTGAAAAATATTCTCTGTGTTACTTTATCTGAAGGGGAGGAAACTAAATTAATTCAAAGTGACATTTCTCCATCCCTGGCTTAGCCCAGGGCTCCTGCTCCGGGTGTTGCTGGGTCTCTGCTAGGAGGGGTCCTGAGATAAGACGTGGGTCCACCACATCTGCACAGTGCCCCCTACTGGCCCCTGTCTGCTCCAGCACTGCTTGGTCAGGTCTGGTGGCCTTAGAAACGGCTCCCCTTTCCAGAGGAACACACAGGGACCGGAAGCATCTTACAAAGGTTGGGAATTCCTCCAGCAGCCACCGGTCTTTTATACGAATATGTGAGGCTGCCTTCAACCGTGAACCCTCCCTTGGCACCTCTCCTAGTTTGCAGGTCCACTTTTCTGCATGGTTTCCACACCCAGAGCTCAGAACACACATAAAGAACAGCTCTTCTCTACTCTTGTCACTTGAGGAGGAAGCCTGGCATGAGCTTTGGACCCACAGAAATCTAGATTTGAATCCAGGCCCTATGACCCGGAGATCAGCAAGTTACTTAATCTTTCTGAGCCCCACTCTTCTCATTTTAAAAATAGAAATGTTTTTCATAACCTGAAGTACTCGGCACAGGGCTGAACAGCGCTGGGTCCTGGTTCCCACTTTGCTCTGGGCTGCAGGAGGAGCTGTCACACTGCAAAAGGAGTCACTGTCACTGAGAGTGACTGTGGGCTGAGTGAAACCTCGCCACACCCTGGTCTCCTTCCCGTCTTCGGCCGTGGATTTAGCTCCCACCAGGGGCAGGCGTTTGTGCGGCTCTCGGGGCACGAAGTTGAGATAAGAAAGGGTCTCTCCTCCAAAGGAGCTCACGGTTTAGTGCAGCAGTTTCCAATCTTTTCACAAACATTGCTCAGATCATTCTTCCCTTAAAAGACTCTTATTTTTATTTTAAAAAAAAAGATTTTATTTTTTTTAGAGCAGTTTTAGGTTCACAGCAAAAAAGAGCAGAAAGTACAGAGATTTCCCATACACCCCCTTTCCCCAGGTGCGCATCAACATCCGCCACCAGAATGGTAACCTTTGTTACAGTCTAGAACCTACAATGACTCATCACCATCACCCCAAGTCCCTAATCTACCTCAGGCCTCACACTGGCTCTTGTACATTCTACGGGTTTTAACACATGTGTATGCTCTAAAGGCGTGTGTGCTAAACTGGAAGCAGGAGTCAGAGTGAGAGAGGATTTGAAGCTGTCATGCTGCTGGCTTTGTAGATGGAGAAGGGGCCCGCGAGCCGGGAATGCAGGTGGCTTCCAGCAGCTGAAAAAGGCAAGGAAGAGGATTCGGCCCTAGAGCCTCCAAAAGGAGCACAGCCCTGCCGACACCTTGATTTTAGCCTGGTGAGACCCCTATGGGACTTCCAGTCTATGGAACCGGAAGCGACAAAAATTTGTATTGTTTCCAAGCCACAGGGTTTGTGGTAATTTGTTCCAGCAGCAGTAGGGAACGAATCCTCAGGGGAGCATGTACTCCGGGGACCAGAGCAGCCCACTGGCCGGAATGTAAGCAGAAACCCAGCAGAGAGAAGCAGGCCTCCCCCGGTAGGGCCTTCCGGGTAGCACCTCGTTATCACAAACACCTTTCGCTTCCTTTCCTAAACTTGGAGTATTTTGCATTTCAACAATCCTCAAAATAGGGCACCTGTAGCATTGAGATGATTGCTTTCCTTAAATAAGGGGGTATTTACCATTTATCACATTATCCTACTTGAAGTGATTATTCTCATTCATCAAATTGAATTTAATTAATTTTCACATTTCAAGGGCTTGATAACTGCTAACTATATCCACTTGGTCAGTAGCTCCATAAACAATCTGCATTTTTCCCTCTCACATTTATTTGCATCTAAAAGGCTGTATTTACTTCTCCAGATTAAAACTACTCTGTATGCTAGGCCATGTTGGCAAATTCTCTGGAGGGAAGAGAATCCACTGGTAAAACACGGCCCAAGAATGTGTGGCAAACAGATGAACACTAAGCACGTTGTTTTAGCTGATGGAAGAGGATAGAAGAGAGAAGGTATTTGTGAAGGAGACAACACCTTTCCCTTGAGACTGCCAGGATGCCGAAGGTGGAGCTGGCTGCCAGACCCCAGAGCAGAAACAGCAGCAAGCAGTATCTGCTCACAGACAACTTTGAAGGCGCTCTCCACTCGGCGGAGCCTATTCCTGATCTTATTTGTCTGGGGAACCTTGAGAATGGCTTTTTCATATTCGTTTTCTGGTTGCCTCAGAGGAAGCCCACGTCTGTGAATGCTTTCATACCAGTTCTGGCCATTACAGATCTCCTGTTGAGGGGCACTCTGCCTTCAGGGGGGACCATGACCTCAGGGCTCCACCTGGGTGTTTGGTGACCCAGCCTGCAAGGTCATTTTTCTTTTAGGAAGATTAGCCCTGAGCTAACATCCGCCACCAATCCTCGTCTTTTTGCTGAGGAAGACTGGCCCAGAGCTAATATCCATGCCCATCTTCCTCTATTTTATATGTGAGATGCCTGCTACAGCATGGCTTGATAAGCGGTGCATAGGTCCACGCCCGGCATCTGAGCCCACGAACCCCAGGCCGCTGAAGCAGAACGTGCAAACTTAACCACTGTGCCACCAGGCCGGCCCCTGAAGTGTCATATTTTATTTTTGTGAGTCAACATGTGCAGCAGCATTTACTCCCAGACTGGCCTGAGGGGAGTGCTAGAAAGTGCTTCAAAACAAAAGGAGAAGCCTATTGCTGGATTTACATGATGCATAATTAGACTGATATCATCATATAACATATTATTACATGCCTATAAAATTTATGTGTCTGTTTGCATATATGCTCACTAATAGAGATATAGCATTAGGGCAAAATTCTTTTACAACTCCAGCAAGATTCTGCAGTCAACTTTCTATAACCTGCAATTAGTACTCTGATCAATAAGGTTATAACCATAAACGAATACTACTTCTGTACTCGCCCTGCACTTTCAAATATCCACCACAGCTGCACATGGACAAAGACTTTCCCGAGTTACAAAGCACTTTCGCATCCATTATTTCACTTCATCCTCATAATAGTCTGGTTTCAAAGTGAGGAACGTAAGGCTAAGAGTGTAAGTGATGTCCCCATGATTGCAGAGCTACCAGACAGGGGAGCTGGAGTCAGCAAACAACACTTGCTATTTCTTCTGTGTGATTACTCCTTTTGGGAGCTCAAAAATATTCAGTTGTGAGGTCATAACAAGAATGATTATCACTGATTCAGCATCTACAGCGTGCCAGGCTCTGGACTGGGCATTCTGTGCACTTCTCATGCAATCTTTCTGCTCACCCTTAGAAGTTAAGTAGAGTAATTCTCACTTTCTAGGTGAGGACTCTGAGACTCAGAGAGGTGAACCAACAAGCCCACGGCCACACAGCTCACATCTGGTAGAGCCAGGTTTGAACTCAGTTCTGCCTCCAAAACCCGTGCTCTTCCCTTTTGGCTATGTCACCTATTATCACTTTAGCATAAATTTAAATCAGTGCTGGGGCCGGCCTGGTGGCGCAGCAGTTAAATTTGCATGTTCCACTACTTCGGCAGCCTGGGGTTTGCCAATTTGGATCCCCAGTGCAGACCTACACACCGCTTGTCAAGCCATGCTGTGGTAGGCGTCCCACATATAAAGTAGAGGAAGATGGGCACGGATGTTACCTCAGGGCCAGTCTTCCTTAGCAAAAAGAGGAGGATTGGCCGCAGATGTTAGCTCAGGGCTAATCTTCCTCAATAAATAAATAAATAAATAAATAAATGCTGCTGCCTTTTGTATCAGTACTCGCATTTTGCAACATCTCTAGTTATGGAAGAAAAGGGACTTGTTCCCAGTTTAAAAAAAAAAAGTTAAGCCTCAGGAAACAGGTGGGAGGGAGAGCCTAGGGGTCAGTGGGAAACCCCTTAGTGTCTGTGAAAATCCCACCACAGAGCTGGCCAGCCAAGGCTGCTGGTGGCGCGACTTCAGCTCTCCGGGAGGATGAATGGCCTCCCCTGGGAAGTGAGGCATCTGCAGCACGGCAGAGAGATCGTGAGCTCTAGAGGCGGCACGTTGGAGTCTGAGTGGCCCTGCTCTTGAGGAGCTGTGTGGCCTTGACAACTTCCTTGCCCTCTTGGGGACTCTGCTTCCTTCCCTGGAAAACAGGGATTAAATTAGATAATGGGTGGGGGGTGCAAGGCAAACAAGGGAAGGGATTCTTCTGTGTTCTCCTCCGGCGAGTCAAGGCTCCCTGAAACCTCTGAGTGACCCTCGGAATAACACCCTGCTGGCTGCCAGGGCACCCACACGGAAGCTTTCCCATGCTGCCTTCTGCAGGGCTCTGCTGCATTGACACATGTGTCATTTCCTGCAGGAGTTTCCAAAGCTCTTCGCCAAGAAGCCACCTTTCATGAAAAGGCTGTTGTTTGTGGTCAGATCTGACCTTGCTAACCACTGAAACAGCTCCTGTTCCAGAGGCGCTGAAGGTGTGGGGAAGGAAGTCTGCGTGTAGCTGCAGATTTTCAGGAACCGAGTCACAGGAGGCCTCACAGTGTGGGTTTCGGAGGTGGGTGGAGTCCAGCTTCATCATTTCCCAGATGTGACGCTGGCCACGTTGGCTTCAGCTTTCTAAGCCGCAGGGTCCTTATTTGTGTAACGAAGTTAACAGTTTCTATCTTTCAGGACACCTCTAAGGATTGTAGATCAAGTTAGTGAAATGCCTAACAAAGGGCATTAGTTAGTTCTCCCGTTTCTCCGTCCACTCTGTCCTCCTCATGCCAATGTTTAGAGGCGCGTGCTAGTAACAGACACAAAGGCAAAAATGCATCAGATGAAGAAAGGCTCTGTGAGGGGCTCCTTCCTGGGCTCTGTCCACTCTGGGAGTCACTTGGGTCCACCCTGTTCAGATGTTCCACCCAGCCATGTTCTCCAACTCAAGAATTCATGAAGATGACAAAGGGATTTGGTAAAGGTGGCTGAACCTACATGTACCAATGAGAACAATATTCGGACACTGCTGTGTGGGGACCCCTACTGGATTCTGCATCAAACTCCTGTTTGTCCTCAAGACTAGGGGATTGCCCCCGTGTGGCAGAGGCCATATAGAACCCCCCTGGTAATGTTTGTCTGCCACGTCCTGGGGACCCTCTTGTGTCTTATGTCAGATCTTCCCTTACTGCCTCTGCTGAAATGTCCGCTTCCTCCTTCAGAGCTGGGAATGCTGACTTCTTAGCCTTTGTTTACACAATTGCTGAAAGTGTAGGTTTTAAGTCCTGTGTTTTTATCGAATTGATTTCTGCATAATGCTTGCTTCTCTCGCCAATGCTCTGCGAACGCTGGTTGCCACTTTTCAGCCTGGATGGATATGGACCCCGTTTGGCTGAACCATGGCATTTCCTGAGAAACAGTGTTTAAATAATTCCCAGGAAGCAGCAGCTTGTCGGCATGAGTGTTAATCACCGCATATCCAGTTTTCTGTGATTTCGTTATAGTGTGTATGACTTTGGACTCAAGGTTAAGAAAGAATGAAACATGATAAAGTAATTCGCCTTTAGATAACGTCTGTCACTAGGCACATAAGTGAACCAGAGCTGTATCCTGAGCTCTGGCTACATGAAGAGCGCTTGCTAGGTAAGTTGGTGAATGTGTGTATATATGGCGTGGTCCCTGCCCTCGGGGAACCTGTAACAGTGCAGCACACACATAATGTGCTGAAGTGGAGAACGCAAATCTGGTCAGTGTTTGCAGTGTGGCAAGTGAGAGAGAAATCATTGTGTTTGCAGGTTCAGGGAAGGTATCTAGAAACTAAGAATTAACTGAAGGGTATTCAAGGATCCACAGAAATTGAGGAAACACGAAGGTCAATGTGGAGAAGCGTTCTAGGTGCAGAAACAGCTCAAGCAAAGGCACCCAAGTGGGACTTGGTGCAGTGTGTTCAGGTCACTGAGAAGGTACCAGCGTGCTTGGTTTCTTTTGGAATAGTGGAAAATCAAATTTGTAAAGATAAATCAGCATCAATAAAAGGGAGGTTGAATTCTAAACCAAGGAATTAGGGCTTATTCCTTTAGATCAGGAAGTCATTGAAAGTTTTTGAGTAGTGACTCAAAAACATAGTGAACTCAAATGGCATACCAAAAGCGGTGTTTTAGGAAAGTTATGTCGGTGCTGGTGTTTGGAGGGGATTGTCATTAAGGAGCAATAGAAGAGACGTGAAGTAGGGGGTAGTTTGAGGACTATTGCAAAGAGCCAATATGAAATCATAAGAACCTGAACCAGGATGACTGCAGAGGGAAAGAGAAATGAGGGACAAGTTGAATACAAATTGGAGAGCAAGCATGGTGGATTTAAAGAGACAACAGGAGAAGCAATGACGTCACAGCGTGAAGGCAGAAAATCCAGAGCTTGTTTGCAGGATGATGTGGCATCTGCCTAAACAAGTTAAATGTGAGGCCTGGTAAGACAACCAGCGACCGAAAGGTGAAAATGGCTGGCAAGTTGTGAGAGTTTTGAGACAGAGATTGAGAACGAATTCCAGGCTGGAAACGTGATTTGGGCTCCATTTGTGTGGAGGGGATGGCTGAAGTTGTGACAGCTTTTCTCCACATTGTGTGTGCCTGTGTGAGATTTAAGACAGAGGAGAAGACTGAGGAGATACTGAAAGTCTTAAGAGATCAAGGACAATTGAGGGAGAAGGGATGAAAAGCCAGGAGGAATAGGATGAAGAGAACAGGCCAAGCATTAACCTTGAAAAGGAGGGCTCCATAGCAAGGCTCACTGGACCCTCAGTGGCAGGATGGGGTGGGGGTGAGCAGAGAGAGGGCAATAGGTCTGGCAAAGGCAGGTTGCAGAACTATTTTGGCCATAAGGCTGGTCTCTTAAGAAGAGTGGCCCAAGAGTTGTGGCAAATGCAAGACTGGTTCAGGCTGATGTTGACATGGAGGTGTCCAAGCAGGTGGGGTAGGGGCGGGACCCATGGAGTCAGAAGGCTGGACTTCAAGGATCTTGGCTTCAGAGGATCTGTCCAGCTAAATCAGGACCCCAGAAAGGATTGAGTGATGCGGTTGGAAAAGGAGCAGTTAACAGTCCAGGAGTCACAAGATATGGTTTTCTATGATTTTCTTTTTTTGTTACCTAAATCCTAATGCTTCGCAGAGATGCCTCAGGGGCTGTTAAAGGGGCAGAGAAGCTCCAAGCCGCCCACCCCCATTCAACCTGAGCAGGTCTGTGTGTTTTACTTATTGAATTTTGTGACAGGATATAATTGGAAAGAAGGTCCTATTCCTAAAATAAAGTTTGAAAATCACTGGAGGAGGATCTGGCCTACCAGAAATAAAAGCGGTAGTGACAAAAAACTGGAGACAGCTCAAAAGTCCGTTAATAAAGAAACAGTTGAATAAACTGTGCCGTAGCCATTGTGCTGAAAACATCACAGCTGCTAAACATCACCAGCTAGGTCTATAAATTGACCTAAGACTGGAGTGATGTCCACGGCATACTGTTAAGGGCCAGAAACAAGTTTCAGGAGAATGCGTGTGGTACATATACTTGCAAACAAATAAATAAAAGGAAAAAAAAAAAACCCAAAACCTCAAAGAAACATAAAACTCTACATTTTTGTTTGTGTTTTCATGAAAGATATGGAAGCCTATGCACTAGACCTTGGCTTCTTTAGGAACTGAAATTGAAAGGAGGAGGACATTGTCACATTTTTAGAGACACTTCTGTATTGAATAAGTGGTTACTATGAGCCTGCATTTTTCCTTTTATATTTTTTATTTGAAAAGAACTACAGGCCATCCATGATGGTCTAGTGGTTAAAACTTGGCGCTTTCACCACTTCAGCAGCCTGGGTTCGTTTCCTGGTTGCAGAACCACACCATCTGTCTGTCAGTTGCCATGCTGTGGTGGCGGCTCACAAGAAAGAGGAAAGATTGGCAACAGATGTTAGCTCAGGGTGAATCCTTCCTTGCACACACAATAAAAGAAAATATAGATTCACAAGAAGTTGTAAAAATCGTACAGAGCATCCTGTGTTACCTTCATCCACTTTTCTCCAACAGTAACGTCTTGTATAATGATGGTACAATATCAAAGCCAGGAAACTGACATTGTTACAATCCATAAACGTTATTCAGATCTCACTAGTTTTATAAGCACTTGTCTGTGTGTGTATACATATAGTTCTATGCAATTTTATCATATGTATAGACCTGTGTAACCACCACCACAATCAAGATGCACAGTGGTTCCATAATCATAAAGATCCCTTGTGCTACCCCTTTATAGTAGCAGCCATGCCCCTCTCCTCCTCCCCACTCTCTGATACCTGGAAACCGTAATCTGTTCTCTATTTCTATAATTTTGCCATTTCAAGAATGTTATATAAATGGAATCACACAGTATGCAACCTCTTGAGATAGGCTTTTTTTCATTCAGGATAATTTCCTTGAGATCCTTGAAGTTCTGCTTGTATCAACCATTTACATTCCTACCAGCAATATACAAGTGATCCAATTACTCAGCATCCTTGCCAACATTTGATATTATCACTATTTTTCTTTTAGCTGTTCTAATAGATGTGTAGTGATATTTAATTTGCGTTTCCCTAATGGTTAATTATGGTGAACAAATTTTCATGTGCTTATTTGCCTTCCGTATATCCTCTTTGGTGAAATATCTGTTCATGTCTTTTGAGGATTTTCTCATTGGATATTTGTATTTTTTTATTCTTTGGTTTTGAGAGTTCTTTATATATTCCAGATGTAAATCTTCTGTTAGATATGTGGTTTGCAAATATTTCTTTCCGGTCTGGATCTTTCTTTTCATCACCTTAATAGGGTCTTTTACAGAGTAAGTTTTTCATTTTGATGAAGTCCAATTTATTATTTTTTTATTTTATGAATTGTGCTTTTGATATCACATCTGAGAACTTCTTATCTAGCCCTAGGTCCTGAAGATTTTCTCCTATGTTTTCTTCTCAATGTTTTATAGTTTTACATTTTATATTTAAATCTATGATCTATTTTGAACTAATGTCCATTCAAAATGTGAGGTTTAGTTCAAGGTTCTTTTTTTGGCCCATAGAGATGTCTAATTGCTCCAGTACCATTTGTTGAAAAGACTATCCTTCTTCCATTGAATGGCTTTTGCATCTTTGTGAAAAATCAGTTGAGCATATTTATGTGAATCTCTTTCTTGATTCTTGATTCTGTTCCATTGATCTAAGTTTCTAACATTTCACCAATGACACACTGTCTTGATTACTCAGTATACAGCAAGTCTTAAACTTGGGTAGAGCGACTCCTTCCACTTTATTCTTTTTCAAAATTACTTTAGCTATTGTAATTCTTTTGTCTTTCCATATAAATTTTAGAATAAACTTGTCTATATCTACCAAAAAATCTTTCTGGGATTTTGGTAGGAACTAAATTAAACCTATAAATCAGTTTGGGGAGAACCGACATCTTTATTAAGTTGAGTCTTCCAATCCATGAACATGGTATGTCTCTCCATTTATTTAGTTCTTCCTTGATTTCTTTCACCAATATTTTGTAGTTTTCAACATACAAGTCCTATATTTGTTTTATTTTATTGGAAAAATTCAATAAAGTAATTTTTAATCATTGATACAGATGATAAGTACAGAGAGAGAGAGTTTTGAAATGGATCTAGGTGTCAAAAGCAAATGTTACATATTTATCTTTTCTCTCCAAGGTAGCAAGAAAGAAGAGAAAGAAGTAAGAGATGCCAAGGGTGAGGCTCAACAGCAAAGGGCTCTGGGCAGCCAGGGACTCCACAGGAGAAGGGAGCCCAGAGTGGGGCAAAAGATCCCTGAGAGATGTGGAGAGGTGCCCCAGATGGCCTCTACCTACTTCCTGGTGCTATCAAGGAGCACCCAGGGCCACCACCAGCTCAGGGTGAGCCATGGAGGCCTGTGATCTTACAAGCAGGAGACACATAAGCCCTTTTACCAAGGAGGCCCTATTTGAGATTCCAGGTTTCCCATCCAACTGTGGAAAGGTAATGTATATAAATTTGAAATCTCCCAATGACTAGGGGAATCACTCCTAAAAACTGTATATGGCAACCTGCTCAGATGTCACATCCACTGTGCTAATGTAGAGCATTACTCTTCTTAACAGCTCAGAGTGTTTCTCCCTGCTGCCAAACAATCATGGCAGTGAACAAAGATGCCATTATTTACCACTTTCCCAACTGCAAAGTCTCTATGACATGGCTTCCAGTTAAGTCTATTGTGATCTCTTCCACAGGGCAGAGATGCTAAGATCAGGAAAGATCATTTTATCTCTTACACCTTTGCAAAGATAAAAGTAAAACTGAGCTCAAGTATTGACAGTTTCCCTTAAATTCTCATCCTTCGCATGATAAAACAGAGAGAACTAGAATATTAGAATTCAGAATAGCAATGATGAAAATGTGATATCCATGAAGAAAATGACAAATCAAATTATATCATACCTGAAAAAAATAGAATTTTGTGTTTAAGGGCAAATATGATCTTTCTCCAGCAGGATATAATTTTTGGCTCTTTTGTCCTAAGCAAATCACTAAGAAGCAACAGCATTTCGTTATTGCACAGAGCAATTCTTGAAGAGAAGGAAATGATGGATGTGCAGTATCAGGTGAGGCTTTTGTTCAGGCTGATGGAATATTTTGAAAACAGCAAAGTAGACATCTACCCATACAATGGAGCAGACTCCAAGACCAAAAAGCATAAAATAGTGCACTGTAGAATATTGGTCTCCATGAGCATAAGTTATGAATCTTAATAGAAAGCGATCTAGCATAAATTAGTTACACCTACTACTCGAGATTATTTGAGAGGTTTCAGAACTAATACTGGAAGAGGGAAAAGGGAGAGTCCACAGTTGGGCATTTGGAAAGGGACCCTAGAGAAAGCCTGAGTGTGATTTTGCTGAGAAGGAAGAGTGAGCTGGGAGCCAGTATACACAGGGTCTTTCCTACTGCCCTACAGGCTTTCTTGAGTCTTGGGAAAGTCACTGTGAAGGAATGCCACTTCCCAGTGAACATTGTGAACACCTTGGCAACTCATTTCTGTAGGCAAATATTATCTACATAAGACATGAGGAAATAAATGATGACTTGATCACAGTTGGAGGGCCCACAGGACATAGAAAAGAGAATAGTAGCCCACCAGAAGAAAGGAGACTGTGAGCAGTGCTTGCTCTAGGCCCAGCACTGCTCTTGGTGCTGTGCAGGGCAGCTCATTAGTCCTCAGGACCACCCGTGAGCTAAGTCTTGCTGTGATGCCAGTTTACAGATGAAGAAAATGAGGCACAGAGAGGTTAAGTGAGTTGTTCAAGATTATTCATGTTAGACAGTGGCAGAACTTGAATCCAGTTCTTAACCACCACACTATGAAAGCAGTTTAACAGGATGCTAAGTATGAGTCAGAAATGGAAAAGTTGGTACGAAGTCCTCACACATTCCACAGCAGGGTGCCATGGCAGTTTCCCTGTTTTGGAGTCCCAACATGACCCCTGCCACTGCCATCGAGACTGGAAGAGTCCCATTGCTGGTACAAACACCTACAGGAATGCAATCCCTGCAGGAGAATTTCTCCATGACGAGAGAAAGGGTCTGGTAGGGGAGGTTTGATTAAGAGACACACAACAAAATGCTAAAGAAATACCAGGCTGGGATTTAAGAGGCTTTGGATCACTTCAGCCTGAACCAAAGGGCTAAGTCTGGAAAATCTAACAAGAAAGTCCAGAGCATCTCTAAGGGCCCAAGTGAAGTGACTTAATTAGGCTGGTAGTAAACAGAAGGGACAAAAATGATCAGGCCAGCAGCCCAGTCATTGTGTGAAGCCAAATCCAGTTGACTAAATACATTGCCTACCCATAAACTACCTTCTTCATGGTTTACTCATAATCTGGTGAAATGGCTTTGCCCAATAAGCATCTGACTAACCAAGTTGTGCTGAAGACCACTAGGGGGCAGTATCATGGGGGAAACAAAGGGAAAGGTCGCCTTTAGAGAAGAGCCCAATTCCTTCATACCATCCATGGAAGTTACTAGAAGGATGCACAACAGGGAGCCGTCACTCAATCCATTCCATTCCAGTGGTTTTCATCTTCTCTGCTGTTATGTTTCATAGGGAAAAAGATTCATCCTCCCAAGTTTTGGTTTTGAGATTGCCCCAGGATGTAACATGTGGCACTGTCATGTCTTGACCAACAACATTGGCCAATCCCCCAGACCTGCATTGGCTGTGCGTGGAGCATTATAACAGAGCGTCATTACCAGCCTTCTCGGGGTTCCCACTGAGGCCCAGGACAGCATTTATACATCCCTTTCGGGCCACAAAGGGAAAGAAAAACCTTTCATCTCACCTGTCTCTCAGAGCCTCTCCTTTGCAAAGCAGTGTTCTTTTCAGAATGAGGCAGCCAGCACAGAAGACAAAAATTAGCACCCAAATGAGCCAACTCCTTGGTCCCTGCCCGAAACTCTCCAATCATGAGAGTGTTTTCCCAGTACTCAGCACCGGCTGGGACCTCTGTCCCCTCGTGCCTCCAGCTTATTCTGCCTGAAACATCCTTCTCTAATCCTCTCCTTCCTTAGACCTGCCTAATTCTCATTCATCCCATAGAAATTACCTTGGTCACCTCCTCCAGGAAGTCTACCCTGACTTCCCAAGCTTACAACATACGACACTTAAACATATGGCCCCCTAGCACACTGTGCTCACCTCACTATAGCATTTGTCAAGCTATGTTGCAATTTCTTAGTTACTTTTGTTTTCTTCTCCCACTAGACTATAAGCTCCATGAGGGAAGGGTCTGTGTCTGGATCATGGCTGATAACCAGTAATCCACAGAGTGTACATTCTAGGCCTTGACCAATATTTGCAGGATGAGCTGATGCTGGAACCCAGCAGGTGTAGAGAAGTGAAGGCATCATGCAGGAGTAGCGTGGGCAAGGACACAGTGACCGATGTCAGGCAGGCCTGGAAAGAATTCCAGTCCTGCCACTTACTAGCTAAGTGATGTTAGATCTGCCAAACCAGAATTCCCTGGTTTATAAAATAATGACCACAACAATGACTAGAAATAATAATGATTAGGTTTGTTTTCATTACAGTACCTACCTCAGGATTGAAACAAGGATTCAGTAAGATATTCTTAGTGATGAAGAGAAAAATCATTAATCTATTTGGAAAATCCTGAAATTCATATTTGAAGAAAACAAAATGGAATTGTTTTTCAAAGATAGCCTCCAATCGGCCAGAAGCACTTAGTCATCTTGTACAGAGATGAGTAAATATCTGTCACGCTATCATCCGGAATGACTCATAGCAACAGAGCGTCTCATTTCTAAGGGTGCTTTTGAAGTGTTTTTCAAGAGCCATTTTTAACTCACAAAACTAGCCATTAGGTGGCAGCCGAGCCGGGGTCCCTCAGAGAGAGGAGCGGCCTGACCCCTGAAGGCCGCCTGCAAAGGCCACGCTGCTTAGAAGCAAATATCTGAGTCATCCGGGAAGTGTTAGCCCAGAAAATGACAAGGGTTTATTTCAACCAAGTGTAAAATATAACATCGCTGGGCCCAGAGTAGTACAATAGTCTGAGCGTAATCTCCCCAGAAATAAAAAATTAAGATGGTTAACAAATGAAGACACAAGAGCCTACAAACTATTTTAGATATTTGTTATAAATTGGATCCCAAGATAATTAAGTGATATTGCAAGCAGCCTCATCTAATCGTGTGTCTCCCCTGCTTAAAAGCCAGCAATGACCCCATCGGGTTTCTCAACCAGTGGTGGGGGGACAGGTCGGGAGATGGGCTTCAGGACCCCCAGAGGAGCAGGAGTGGTTTGAGGAGGAACATGCAATGTGCCTACTCCTTTTATAACACAAACACAGGAAGTAAAGCATGAGGGAGTCTATCTAGTGCTTATAGGCAGAAGATAGTGAAAAAGCATTGAAAGGGCATGGAGTTTTAAAAGGATATCAGAAACATGGACATAATATTCACAGCAATAATGATAATATACCATCAGTAATAGTGATATAACTCAGGCTCAGAGAGGTTAAACACTTGGTTTGAAGGCACACAGCTAGAATCCAGAGACAGGATTCAGATCTGAGCATTCTGAGTCCAGAGGGTACAGGAAGTCTGAAGTGGTTGGCAGGACTCCTGAATGCTCTGGAGTGTTCTTCCCTGCCTCCTCTCCTCCCAGAGGCCCCCAGACCTCTCAGTGAACTAACCTGCCTGCAGAGGAGCAGCTTCCTGGGCTGGCTGGACCCGCTAGGAGCTGAGGTGTCACCCGAGGTTACACTGGAGTGGGGAGGGACCAAAGGATAAACAGCTCCACCAAACATGTGTTTGTTGTCGTGCCCTCCATGGCTGGGTCCAAATCAAGGCATGCACTGTTCCAAGATGGAAACCTCCAAGTTTAGAACTTTCCAGCCCAAACAGGCTTCAACTCGTGTTTGTTAAAATGCGGTACTTCTTGCCTTGAACGCTTTGGGACTCTCTCTTCTCCATCTTTCTTCTTTCAAGGGCAGGGCCCCAAGCTCACCATGGTCTCTCACACACCCAGGCTTTGCACATGTTCACTTGGCCACATGTCATCAGCTGAGCCCTTGCTTCCTCTTGCTGAACCCCATTGGCCACCACCAGTGTTCCGTGTGCTCTCTTCTCCGCTCCCAGGGGAGTCCATGACAACCAGCACTGGAACACTTCTCTTGCTGCATTTTACTCCTTTGTTTGCCTCCCACGCTAGACTATGAGCACCCTGAGGGCCTGGACTTGCCCTCCTTCATCCTTGGCTTCTCAGTCCAGCCCAGTGCCTGGCGCAAAAGAGACGCTCACCGTTCTGAATGTTTACCAAATGAGAACTTAAATATTTGTTTTCAGGTTAGAGAGTGGAACACCTTAAGCCATAAAACCGGTTCATATTTAAAAGCAGGAGCAGGTTCTATGCAATCACAGTTCTTGGGATCCCAGTTTCTAGCATGTCTCTTATAAAGATAAAACAAAAGCATATTTGGGCCGGCTGGTGATGGATCGGTTAACTTCACGTGCTCTGCTTCCACGGCCTGCAGTTCAGATCCTGGGTGTGGACGTAGGCACCACTTATCAAGCCATGCTGTGGCAGGCATCCCACATATAAAATAGAGGAAGATGGGCACAGATGTTAGCCCAGGGTTAAACTTCCTCAGAAAAACAATAGAAAAGCTTATTTCCCAGTACTGTCTTACCAAAGATTTCAAAAATACATTGTGAATATTTTATGCTTATAGTAGAGAGAGTAATGTAAGAAGCATCTGTTCTCTTTCCCCCAGCTTTGTCATAGGTTGACATTTTGCTGTATTGTTCCCAAATCATTTTTTTAAGAAGTAAATTACAGATACTGTTGAAGGTTCCTGTGGGGAGGAGGAGCTCCACAATCAGGGTTCTCTCTCTCTCCACTTTCTTGAATTTTGATGTTTTTCATCCCCAATATTTTTAAACATTGACTACATATGTATGGATCCATAAATGAGATTTGTATTGTTTTGGACTATTTTTATAGTATAGAAATGAATACCATTGCACTGATGCTTCTGTAACTTGCTTTCTTCACTCAATAGTATTATTTTTAAGATTTTAAAATGTTGATACACATAAGACTAGTTCATTCACTCTAACTACTGAATTGAAGAATAGATACTGTATCTATACTGTGGTTGGTGAACATTTAGTTACTCTCCATTTTTTTTCTGTAAAAGCAATACCACAAGGACCTGTCTTATCACATCTACCTCTGCAATTTGAGAAAATGTCTCAGGAGAAGAATTGGTGGGTTATAGGATTAAATGTCAGACTTTTTAATCCTTGCCAAATTGATGAGAGGGAAATAATGTTTCATTGTGATTTTAATTTGCTTTTCTTGATTCCTAGTGAAGTTCAGAAGTTTTTCACATGTGTATTGACAGTTCGAATATACTATTTTTTAATTTGCTCCTTAATATCCTTTGCCTGTCTCAGTATTATGTTATTTACCATTTTTATAGGCTTATAAAAATTTTAGATATACTCTGGGTCCTAAATAATTGTCAGTTAAAGGCAGTGTTAGCTATGATGCTTGGCTATGCTGTTAAACAGAGGTTTTTAATTTTAATATTCAAATATATCAATCTTTCCCTTAATGATTTATGACCTTGTAAGAAATCTTCCTCCATCCTAAGGGCATAAGATGTTCTCGTAAATGTAAAGATACGTTTAGACCTTTTATTCACTTGAAATCTATTTTTGTGTTAGTGTGTGATGGTGATGGGGGTCTAATTTCAACTTTTCCCGTGTAACGTGCAGGTGCCATTTATCGAAGAGCCCACCCTTTCCACACTAATTCGTAGTGCCACCTCCGTCACGGTCAGGTTTTCACATACTAGCATTCTACTGCTTCCACTCAAGAGTGGAATTGGTGGGTCAGAGGTTATAGACATCTTTAACGTTACTAGATATTGTCAAGTTGTTCTCTAAAATGCTTGTATTAATCTATACTGCCAACAATGATAAAGTTTCCCTTTCTTCGTGCCCTCACCAACTCCTTTTTGGGAAAAACCCCATTGGTTTATTTATCTATCCCTGAGCCAATATCCCACTATCTTAGATTAGGTACATCTTTGCAATAAGTGCTGTTATCCGCTAAGAGAGGTCTCTTTCACCTGCTGGTCCCAGGAGGAGGATGAGAGACATGTGAGACAGAGCCAAACCTTCTTGTTGTGCCTTAGCTGACCTCCGCCCCCCGCCCCCCACCCCACCCCCACACACACACTGGCTAGATAAATGCTTATTGATGAGTGCTACTGAGATTTTGTGGTTGTTTGTCATGTGGCATTCTAAGGATATTGTGAAGATAAAATGAGCAAGTCCCTGTAAAGTGCTTGGTACAAAGTAAGCGCACTATAAATGTAAGCTTTTATTACACTCTCAGTTAATGGCAGTGCACGAGCTGAGTCATTCAAGTTGGAGACCCGGAACTCTCATGGATTCCTCCATTGTACCTCCACATGCAGTTACCAAGTCTGCTGGTTCTACTTCCTTGAAATGTCTCACACCAGTTACTTCTCCCCTTCCCCACTGCCCATGCCCTGGTTCAGGCCCTCACTGCTGCTTATCTGGATTACTGGTCTCCCAGCAGCTCTCTTGTCCTTCCAATCCTTTCTCCATGGTACTGCCAGAATGATATTTCTAAAGTAAATTTGATTATGATAGCCCTCATTGCCTTCAGAAAATAATACACATTCTAGCTGTGTGACTTTGAGTAAGCTACTTCACATCTCATGTTTCTGTTTCTCGATTTGTAAAATGGGGATAATGGTAGCACCTTTTGTAGCTGTTGTGAACATATGATATAGTTCATGTGTAGTGCATGGTGCCTGCTGGGCACTCAGAAAATATTACTGGTTATTAGTGTCTCATTTTCATTGTTTGATGATACCTGTAGTAGTTCTATGAAGCTGGTTGTGTCTCCAGATCCTCATCATCTTTCTTCTTTTTAACAGTATCTTAAGTCTCAGCATGTGGTTTGGGTTGGATTGACTCCATCCCAATTCTAGGAATGAGTCCCAATTGACTTAAGCAAAACCAGACCAATGGGAGCCACAAAGGTTTAATTCCAGTGGTTCAGTTTGCATCATTGAAATGTGGACTCTCCTTCCCTGGAGATCCTGGGAAGAATAATAAAAAAGAATTATAGTAAACAAGAATATTTGCAGCCCCAGGAGCTACAGGCTGCCATGTAGGACCACAAGTGTCGTCAGCTTTATGAGGAAGCAACTCTATGGAGGGCAAAGTGAAGGCTTGGAATGAAATATGGTTGAGCAGCTGGTTCAAGCCTCACCTGAAGCTAGCCTTGTATCTTGACTTTTCATGAGTCCATAAATTTGCCTTATTGTTTAGGTCTGTTTTAGATGGATTTTCTGCTCAGAGTCTGGAGACTCTGCAATATAGAGTCTAACACAGAGTACTTGAAAATGGGTTCTTGAGCACTTCCTCTTCTTTAGGCCATACTGTTCTAAAGGAAGCTGACTCTAAGGTCCTTACCTGCTATGGTAGGTTGAATAGTGGCTCCCCAAAAGACATGTCCACCCAGAAACTGTGAAAGTAACTTTATTTGGAAAAAATGTCTCTGTAGATGGAATTAAGTTAAGTATCTCAAAATGTGATATATTGAATTAACTGAGTGGGCCCTAAATCCAATGACAAGTGTCCTTATAAGGGACAGAAGAGGATAAGACGTGGACAGAAAAGAGAAGAAGGCCATGTGAAGGCAGAGGCAAATGTTAGAGTCACGCATCCACAAGCCAAGGAGTGCCTGGAGCCACCAGAAGCTACAAGAGACAGAAGAATTCTCCCCTAGCACCTTCAGCACTAGAGCCTAAGGACACTTCAATTTTGGACATCTAGCCTCTAGAACTGTGACAGAATAAATTTCTATTGTTTTAAGCCATCAAGTTTATGGTCATGAATTTCCACCTTATACAGGAGAAGTTGACTGAGCGTTTTTCTTCACAGCCGCTTCTTCACTGTGGTCTCCCATTGATTTTGATAACGAATGATTACTTTCCATATCCATATCCTGAAATTTTACCTGGGTACTTTTATCTCCTTTTCTATCAAAATTTAAGCCAATCTAGGGTGGCCGTATGTGCCACTTTGCTTGGGACTGTTCCAGTTTACACCTACTGTCCCAAAGTTATTATTAATATCACCTTTCCCCTTAAAAGTGTCCTGACTGGTTAGTTAATTCTATGGTCACCCAAGGTTCCACCCTTGTCGAGGAAATCTGGCAGCCTCTGCCAAACTCATTGTGTTTAAGACGCCAATCATCACTTTCCTACTCACACGTCCTGAGCAAAGACGCCCTGCTCAGCCCTCTGGTCCCTTAATGTCCATCACCACATGTTTCCCCACTCATGACGTACTGGAGTGGCCACCTGGCTCAAGTGTACCTCATCCATAGGCTGGCCAGAAGCAGGTGATTTTGGTCATCTGTCTCAGAAAGAAGAACGGGATGTATTAAATTCCTCTCTCAGGAATTTGAAACTGGGAAATCAAGAGACTTGAGTGATTAGGAACACTGCTATAATGGATGGGCATGAGGCAGCGCTCAAGACTAGAGTAACAATCTGTTCGTGCCCAGTGAAAGGGATGGACAGCGTATCAATTAATACTGCCACAGGGTTGCACATCGGGAGTTGTGCTCTAGGGGGCGCAATTCACACACAACGCCTTGTGATGTGTTCCCTGAAGCTGTGCAATGCGGTAGCTCTGATTGTCTGCTTCCTGGCGTCTTTCTGTCCCAGTTCCAGTTGCTATACATCTCTATCAGCGGTTCTCAAACTCTGCTGTACATTAGAATTACCTGGGGAGTTTAAAAAAATCCTGATCGCCAAGTCACACCCCAGCGTGAATAAATGAGAATCTCTGGAGAGAGACGCAGATCTCGGTAGTTTTAGAAACACCCAGGTGAGATGAATGTGTAGTCAAGTTTGAAAATCACTGACAACTCCCCGGGCCCCCTTTTCTGAGGTCACTTGAGTAAGGCTGTCTTGCAGCCAAGAGACCTGTGTCTTTTACTCTTCCCAGTCTATTGGAGGGCATTTGACAATTCCATTGAGTTCTAGATGGTAGGATATGGTCTATGACAGTTTTCTTATTGACCACCTATCATAATCCTTATCTAGAAAAATCTCCTGCACTTTGCCTTACACTCTAAATGGTGAGGTAGTTCACTTGCTGGCTAATGTCATGAGCTGTTTGAATAGGTCTTTGCGCGAAAATGAGAATTATGTAGAACAGAATCTTGCTTCTGCTCATCGCTGTTGCTTCATGGCCCTGGTGCTTCTGTAGACAGGATGAGTCATCTCTCAGCTACAACTGGACTGGAACTTCTTTTAAAACACACAGCAAAAGTTGATTGTGCATTTTTTTCTTCCGATATTTCTTCTTATTGGTTTCAGCCTGCTCATTTTCTACCACGTTTCTGTCCCATTGCCTGGATATAAACATTCCTGGCTCAGCAGCAGCAGCTGGCAGATGCCTGTAGTTTATAAAAGAGTTAGGGACGTAAGAGCTATATCTGGGAATGGCCACTTCTGATGACAAACTGATTCATGCCCTGGAATTTTCTTTATTAAATGGACAGGGAGAAACAGACTTCTCTGCCCACCAGGTGACTTACTCCTACATTTGCTGGAAGAAACATTGATCATTTGTTGTTATTAGCAGCATCCACCCACCCAGCACCTGAGCACGACTTTTAGAAATGAGGTTAAATCCTCTGATTCCAGAGAGAAAAAATGTCTCATGACCAACAGTGACAGGCAGGACCTGTTTACACCCGGACACCACCAATGTGATTTGCTTAGTTGTCCCTACAAAAAGGTAACAGAGAGAAAAGAATGAACTAAGCATTTTCCAGGTAGACGTATAGGCCTGGGCTCGTTTATATAGCTGCAAGCACCAGTCTGCCGTGGGCATTAATAATTCTTGGTTTCTCTGGTGATTCCAGTGCCCAGAGATTTGAACATGGACACCAGCCAAAGGAGAAACGTGAGAATTCTGGGCCAGGCATTCCGGAGAAGAAAGAGAAACGCTCATCAGTTTTAGAAGACGCCATGCTCTTTCTGTCTTTGCTTTTACACCTGCTCTTCTTACCTGCCTGGTGAACCCATTCTCATCTTTCAAGACCCAGCTCAAGCACCACTTCTGTGAAGGTCTCCCTTATTTCCTACGCCGGGAGATGTGGACCCCAGACATCACGTTATTATTGTCCTTACCATTCTTCTGAGTTCACTTGGCCATGGTCTGTCTTTCTCACTGGTTTAAAAACCCTCTGGAGGTGGGGCTGCCTCTCTGATGTGTCCCTTTACCCCACAGCCTATAAAAATGCCTGCTGGTCCTCACTCACTCTGATGGTGAATTCGAAAGGCTGCGTAAATGACGCTAGAAGGTAGACAGAAATGAGCGTTATGTAAGGATGTCCTATGTGCCCAGCACTTACACACATTATCTCATTAAATCTTCCTAACAACCTTATGAACTAAATATACATATGCAAATATTGAGGCTCAGGAATATTAAGGGTCTTTCACTACTAATAAGGGGCAGGGATGGGAGTCAACCCCGGGTTTTCTGACTCCCAGTCATCTCTCTCCACTCCATGACAGCCTGAGTTACTCTAAGAGCCTCTTTTAAAATGGAACCATACATTCCTTTTCCTTAAATAGATCATGCTAATGAGTGTAATTCATTTCGCTTGAAAATTGCCATTCTGAAGATATTAACATAATTTTAGCCTCTCATATGCAAAACCTTTGAAAGGTGTAGGTATCCTCAAATGCACAGGGAAGCGGTTCTTTCAGGGAAAATTTGAGCATGACCCACGTACATATTCAGTACATGAAATTAAAAGCAGTAAGTGGTTTCATGAGACAGGAGTCCGCATCAGGGTGTGTCTTTTTCAAAGCGTCAGTTTAGAAATGCAGCACAGAGTGTGTTAGCACCTCTCAAAAGCAGATACATCCTGCAGTAATGGCAAAATGATCTCAGTCCCACAAGGACTGTAATAGAATAGCTCCATCTCTCGATGAGCGCAGAGAGGCATGGTAGGAGTAAGAGCCACCCTTCATCCTCACTTACTGTGAGCCAGAGACTGTGCTAAGTGTTACAGCCCTCAGCTCGGTGATCCTCTGCAAGCAGGATCATTGAAGAGACATTTGCACTCCCATGTTCACAGCAGCATTATTCACAATAGCGAAAACACGGAAGCAACCCAAGCATCCACCAATGGATAGATGCATAAGCCATTGTATGTACTACAATGGAATATTATTAGCCTTAAAAAGGAAGGAAATTCTGACATACACTATGACATGGGTGAACCTTTAGGACGTTATGCCAAGTGAAATATGCCAGTCACAAAAAGACAGAGACTGTATGATTCCACTTATATGAGGTGCTTAGAATAATCAAACTCAGAATGTAGAATGGTGGCTGCCAGGGCATGTGGGGAGTGGAAAATGGGGAGTTTCAGTTGGTGAAGATGGAAAGAGTTCTGGAGATGGATGGTGGTCATGGTTGTACAACATTAGTAATGTGTTTAATACCACTGCACTGTACACTTAAAAATGGTTAAGATAGTAAATTTTATGTTACGTGTATTTTACCACAATAAAAAAATTAGAGAAACAACACAAAAATGGAGTCCATTTATATAGGTATATTTGGAAAATGGACAGAGAGGGGAATGGGAGGCTGGTCCAGGGGTGTAGTGGTTAAGTTTGCACGCTCCACTTCAGTGGTCTGGGGTTCGCAGGTTCGGGTTGCGGGTGCGACCTAGCACCACTCTCAAGCCATGTGGTAGTGGAATCCCACATAAAATAGAGGAAGATTCGCAACAGGTGCTAGCTCAGGTCCAATCTTCCTCACCAAAAACAAAAAGGGGGCGGGGAATGGAAGGACACAAACCAATCTGATAAGCTGATAATTCCCTCCAGGGTGGGGGTGGAGAAGGAACCAGGATCGATGGTGGCAGTTGGCAGAAGGAACTTGAGCCTTATTTGTAATGCAAAATGGGTACCTGCTTCCTCCTTTACTCCTCCTCTTCCTCCTGGTTCAGTTCCAAACCCCGCTCTACCATGAGCGTGTCTGATTGGCAGCCTCTAAACCACAGCCTGAAACCTGACTACAAGGAAGCACAGGATGTCAATTTTAGCTCCCCGCCTCCCATGCTGTGATAGAAAAGGGTTGGGTTGCGTGTTGAGCTTGTCAATCCACACAGTAATATTCTGGGCAATGAATGCTTTGGCAAAACTGCCAAAGAAAATCAAGCTAAAGAGAAAAGGAGGGAAGTGTGAATCACATGGATTTTTATGATTTCTTACTCCACGAGGTCAACTATAGTCTGAAACTGCAATAGTGTGAGTACACAAGAGAAAGAAGCTACACAAAAGATCTTGACCTCTATGAACCCTGACATTTCTGTCATTCTCCAGGGCGCCCTCCTCCATCCAACCTGCTGAAAGACAGCCACCCTTACCAGCACAGTCACTGTCGTGAAGAAAGGCAGCACCATGAAATGATTTAGGGAAATACCTGGAAGCAAAGATGTTCATCACCAAGTTATTTATAATTGTAGAATTGAAAATATTTTAAACATTCAAAAATTGCAGAGCAGTTTTATTTATGTATTTATGGACTGAGAAAAAAGTCAAAAGCAACAGCTTAAAATGTTACATACAATTATTATGGGTATTTTCTTTGTAGTTCTTTTTTGCGTTTTCCAAATTCTCCACAGTGAATTTGTATCACTTTCATAGTCAGAAATACAGTAGTTTTGAGGGTTTTTTTTTATTAAAGAAACACATACCACTTTCCTTTCTCATCATCTCTATCTTCCACTATTCTTGCTGCCTGTGGTCTGGAGTTTCGCCTCTTTACAGTGCTTATTTTCCAGACAAGAAGTTATGCTCTTCTTTGCCTGCTTCCATCTTGCTCTCCATGTCTGACATCATTTTGTTCCTGTTGAGAGCAGCTGCCTTCCCACTCCTCACCCACCGCACCAGGGGAAGATGAGGCTGTTAAGATGGAGGGATGGAGAATTTTCAGGTGCTCAAGCTTAACTCCACTGGCAAACACCACAGGTAGGTGGAGGAAGGGACCATTTGGAGCAGAACTAGACAGAGGCACACTCTGAACCCCACAAATACCAACGTCACCTTCCCTGTTAGGAGCTATCCAGTGCCATCTGAGTGAGTTCCCAGTTCCTAGCTTCAGAGGCCACCAGAAAGTCAGTAAATGAATCATATGGAAAGTGGGAGAGCATGAGCTGTGATGACTATGAGAGCCCCCTCAATCAAGGACATACACAGATCCCTCCGTTACCCACAGTTCCCTTCTGCTGTTGTCATTTAAGTTCACTTGGTCAGACTGACTGCCCTCTGGTAATTCAGGCCTGGTTGGCCATTGCTAATTTGACCTTTCTGGATCTAAGGTCCAGTCATGGTTAGGAATCCTTTCTTCCTGTTTTGCATTTAGGTAGTACCCTCGAGCAGGGGAGTAAGCCTCCCACAGGCTAGAGTCAGAAGACTGTGCTGTCACCTGCGGACATCTCCAGGGACATCAGGAAGGTCAGTGACAAGGAATTATTTATTGGGCACCTACAGAATGTAGTGCCCTCTGAGCAGCCCAGACCTGGCTGGAAGAGCAGGAGGTCAGGCACAATAAAGAGCCAGAGATGGCAGGGTTGTAAATGGGAACCTTGGGGCTTCATTAAGTGAAGTAGGCTTGCTGATGGGGAAGCATTTGTAAGGGGAAAATGGCCAGATCCATCAGGTGGGCCTCCTCGTACACACCGGTAAACCTGTGGTCCTTCCAGTCCCTCACTGAGCGCAGCCCCGTGGCTGGCTGTGTATTAGCCCAGAAGTTTGCTAAGACTCCAGTAACTCAGGCCACAGAGAGGAAGGTGTCTTGAGGAAAAGACAAGTGACACGGACTTTCTGAGGAGCTTCTGCCTGTTGCCTGGAACAGTTCGGATGTCTGAGGTCATGCAGCTTAACGTCACTTGCCTGTGAGAGGGGGCTACTGTCCAGTAGCTAGTGAGGCAGGACAAGGAAAGGACCAATGGAGCCCAACACGTTTGTGCTCAACCAGAAGAAAACAACGCACCAGTTAAAACGGGGGCTGCGGCAGAGGTGGAGAAATGTGGCAGGGCGCCCATCTGTCCATGGGCCAATTCAGAGGGAGGCCTCCCTCACCAGTTTATCAGGAGTTGTAGCAAAAGGGAAAGCCCCCTGCAGTGACAGCTGGACTTCAAGCTCTGCCAAGCTCCAAGAAAGCAGAGACAGTGTGCATTTTCTTTACCAGCATGTCTGCAGTCCCAAGACAGTGTCTGAAACATCACAGTGGCTCAGAAAATATTTGTTGTCCAGAGAGAGAAACAAGCGAAGTGGGAAACTACAGGTTCGAAAATCTGCAAGTGTACATGGACCATTTCCTACTTCTCTCTACTCAGCATGACCTGGATGCCAGGCCTTTCTGGGTATGTGACTTTAGACAACTTCTCAGAACCTGGTGTTTTGTTTTGTTTTTTCATAGGGTTCTTGTAAGGATTAAATGAGATAATGTCTATCAAAGGGATTTGTGAACTGTGAAGTGTTATGTAACATTAACTTTTGCTGTTTTGTGATGATGACAACGACAATGATGATGATGAAGACAATGACAATAATGATAACGGTTTCTTTTAGAAGAAAATGACGTGAAAATGTGAAGCGAACTTTAGAGAATTTCATCTGTGGTACAGGAGCGGATGTGTCAATGGAAAGAAAGGTTCACAGAAGCCAGAGACCCCACTGCAGGATTTTGCTCACGAGTCTTGCATAATTAGTTACCCTTTATGTTTGTTGGCTTAAACCCCAGATTAGGGACGCTCATTTGAAACAAGGAGTATCTTTTGCTTCTGTTTGTTCCGCATACACCTTACATAGTACATTGCTCACAGCAAGCAGTAAACATTTGTTGGGGAAAAAAAGTGAATAAATGATTTGATGAAGGGTGACACAGCTGCACTGGCCAAAGAGAAATGAGAATATTAGTTGAGCAGAGATTGCTTCCTGAAAGTAATTTGTTCAGGCAGAATCAAAACTGATCTTGCCATTTCCTGATTTAAAAACTCCTTTGACTCTTCATTGCTCAAAAAATAAAGTCCAAGTGCATTTTAGTAGGGCATAGAAGGTCCTTCATAAACTGGATGCAACCTATCTCTCTAGTCTCATCTTCCATCGCTCCATCTCCCCAAACCCTAATTCCTTCCACAGCTATCTTGACTCACGCGACATTCCAACGACGCTGAACTTCTCAGAGTCCCTTCACAAGCCTGGGCTTTTCTCCCCTTGGTGCACTACTGTACTTTCTTTCACATACAGCTTCAAAGCTCTCTGCTTTGTAAAATGCTCCCTGATGCCCAGGCATTTATTTATTCACAGAACAAGTATTTACTGAGCACCCACTATGAACAAGACACTGTTCTAAGTGCTGTACACAGCGACGAGCCAATCAGACCAGGTTTCTGTCCTCACGGAACATTCACTTAAATGAGGGACAGGGGTTCAAGAGGGAGAGTTAAAAACAGAAGAAAGAATATCAATATATGCCATGTTAGGAGGTAGTAAAAGTGAAGGGGGTGGGGACCTGGGGAAGGGGTTGAGAGTACTATTTTATGTAGGGTGATAGTCAGGATAGGCTGGGTTATGTCACAATAACAAACAATCCTCTAGAATCTTAGTGGTTTATAACAAAGATATTCTTCCAGCTCATGAGACATGACCCCTACAGGTCAGCTGGGGCTTAGCTCCACATTCCTCACTCTGAAGCTAGCCCCAAGCAAGAATTTCTAATTGCCCTAGCAAAGGCTAAAGAAAATGAGGGGAAGCATGCACCAGCTGTTAAGGGTTTCACCTGAAAACAGCCTAAGTCCCATCTGCTCACATGTCATTGGCCAAAATGAGTCACATGGTCACACCTGGGTTAAATAGGATGTAGATGAGCAATTCTACCAACTTCCTGAAAGTAGAGAGAACCAAGTAAATGTGACTAGCCCTAATGATTGCTACACACAGTCAGGGACGGCCTCTCTGACAAAGGGACATTTAAGCAGAAACCTCAAAAAGTAAGGAGCCAGCTGGTAGTTACTGGGGCTGGGGGACATCATCCTTCCAGCTTCTCAGAGCAAATGGCTTAGAGTCATCCTTGACATTTCCCGTCTTCCTTTCACAGCCCATATCAAATGCATCAGCAAACCCCATCAGCTATACCTTCAAAATACATCCAGATTTGACCACTGCTCACTGCCTCAACCTCTGGTTCCGGCCTCATCTACTCTCCTCTGGATTGTTGCGGGAGCCTCCTAACTGTTCTTGCTGCTTCAGTCTGTGGCCCTTGCAGTCCCTTCTCCCTGCAGCAGACACAAGAATCCTTTCCAGATTCAAGTCAGATCATGACACTCTTCTACCCAAACTCTCCTATGGCTTCCCATCTTTCTCTGAGTAAAATCCAAAGTCCTTCCAGGGTCTTCTACTGTCCGTACCCCCACCCTCTGCCCAGCCCCACCCCAAAACCTCTCCAACCTCATCCACAGCTCTCCCTCTCACTCGCTTTGTTCCAGCCACACTGGCCTCTGTGGTTTATTCATCCAGTTGGGTCAATGAGGATTTGATTACCTGCTCTATGCTAGGCACCATTCCCAGTACTAGAAATATAATGGTGAAAACACAGTCAAAACACAGCCTATGCTGTACTGTAATTAGTCAATTTACCCATCTACCTCCCCTATTACACTGTTACCTCTGTTTTAATATTATTCACCTTTGTGTCCAACACTATGCTTGGCATGGTAAGTGATCAATACATGTTTGAGTGGAGAATGGAAAAATGGATGGACATAGATAGACAGACAGACAAACAGACTTCAGCTTTATTGGAACTGTGGCATGTGCTATGGGTTCTCTGAAGTGGAATATACCAGCCTCTAACAGCTGAGGTCATTTGCAAGAAAGCCTAAAAAAAAAGAAAAAGAAAACGGGGGCCGGCTCCGTGGCCAAATGGTTAAGTTCGCACGCTCCACTGTGGCGGCCCAGGGTTCAGATCCTGGGCGCGGACATGGCACCACTCGTCAGGCCATGTTGAGGTGGCGTCCCACATCCCACAACTAGAAGGACATGCAACTAAAATATACAGCTGTGTACAGGGGAGGTTTGGGGAGATAAAGCAGAAAAAAAAAAAAAAAGAAAGAAAGGCTGACGGCAAAGGGTCTGAATTGGATCAGCATTTTCAGGGAGACTATAAAAAAGAACAGACTTTCTGGTATGAAAAAATAGATTCCGGATTTGAAACAATTTAGTCTTGCTACATGAGTCAACCCCAGGAAAGAAACACAGGCTTAAGTGGCAAACCACAGCCCATTTGCATACCCCATGGTTTGACTTGAAGTTTGCAGAAAGGAAAGAAGATGAGTTGATGAGGTCAGAAATAAAAGTAACATATTATCCATAATATTGGAGGAGAGTAGATAAGGGTCATTCAAGGCTCCGTTTAAACTAAGTTTTCTGTCTGAAGCTCGTGGTTAAAATTCTTAAATGTGAATATATAATCTTTCTACTTTCCACCCATGCCAATTTCAGAGAGCTCAATTATTAAAATGTGGACCAGAAGCAAGTTTATCTAACTTGCAAGTTGTACCTTTGGCTGCACGGAGAAGTACTAATATGTGATGCAAATCTAGAAAAGAAATTCATCCAGAATATGCAAAAAACGTTTCTTTATAGAAGCCCCTACAAAGATGATCCCTTCCCTTTTTAGAAAGAGAAAGTTCCTCCCTTCTGTTTGGAAAAAAGTCAGCCGTGTGGTCTTGCTGCTTTTCGTGGAGATGAGCTTCTGTGGTTTGCTCTCCTTCTGTCATCTTCTGCCACATGATTGGGAAGCTTGCCTTCCTAGAGCTAGTTGAAAGAAAGAGTCAGGGCAGTTAGCAGGAATGTGGGGAGACCACCAGCCGAGTTAGGAAGTCCTGAGCCCCCCAGGCCTGTTGACAGAGAACTCATGGCCAACACATAATGACACGAGTTGTCAGAGATTAGTGGGCAGTTCAAACAACTGGGTCTGTTCTAGATCTTCAAGAATTCTGCAAAGTGAGGAAATTCTGCATCTTTCCCAAAAATTAAAAGGATGTACCCTGTATATTATGCATCAGCATGCACAATTTGTATTTCTCAGAACACATATGGACATGTTTATAGAATTACATTATGTTCCACATAATTGCTAGTTGTGACTCACAATCCAGGCAGGTGGTAAGCTCCTAATTAGAAGGGGTCATGTTGTCTACTCTTTAAACACGATTAATGGTTTTTATACATGGCTGAGTCCTTAACAGAAGATTAATATATGTCTATTGGATGAATGAGTGAACAGTAGGGTCTGTTGGTAAATTTCGGATGAGATGGCAATATAAATTAAGTGACAGTTTCAGGTTAAAAGGCTGGAGTGGGTCCTAGAACAGTCGTGTAGTAGTAGCTGAAAGCAAACTTAGAAAGGATGAAGGCATACATGTGAACAGCATGCAACCGAACAGCCTAAAAGGTTGAGGCTCCTTTTTTTGTGTACTCTCCAAAAAAGGAGACTTTCAATGAAAGGTTTATTTTCTTGAGAATTTTGTTCCTGTGGTGATCTGTATAACTTGCTAATATCTACTTGGCAATAAGCCATCTGTGAAGAGATGAAAATTCTCTCACTAGCTGACACAGAACCCCTTGGAACCAGCTTGCCTCTGGGCTTCACCGTTCTATGTTCTGGAAAGAGTGAAATCTCCCACATTACACACGGGCCCAGTGTGTCAATCTCAGGGCTCTGGTGAACGCCACATTCACATTTGTATGAACCTGGCTATAGAAAGGGCAATCTTAAACTTACATGAGAATGAGAATTGAAGATGCCAGACACCAGAGCATAGACAACTTAGGACTCAAAGTAACACAAAGACAAACGAAACAAGCAGGAGACACAAGGTACAGAAACCCTCAAGCCACCTAGAAATGAATTGCATTTACTTACGCCTCGCCCATGATCTCCATAGGTGTTTGTTGGTGGGCGCAGATGGCACTAGCTGCAGATACAGGCAGCCCTCCCTCACTGTGGCCCCTCCGGACTGGCTAAACGAGGCTGAGCACTCTCTGCAGAAGTCCAGAGATCCGAGTTCTGGTTTCTGATTTGCTTCTTACTAGCTGATTGAATGTATCTTCTCTTAATTTTAGTTCTTTTATCTCTAGATTGGAGATGAAATACATGCCTGCCTTTTTGTGGAGGAATAAATGAAGAAATGCATGTGGCCATACTATAGAGATGTGAGTTCTAGTAGGTGGATGATGGCAGGATTTTTCAGAGGGGGAGAGATAGAGGTCATAGGGGATCAACGGTAACCACTAAGACAGAACCTCATAGCTGGCTGTCACAAAGTTACTGGGCTTTATCAGTGTGCCCAGAGGAGACTAGCCTTAGCGGGGGTGGACGCATGCTAACCAAACTTACAAGAGATCAATGTTTGAATCAGAATGTCAATCTATTTAATATACAGTGGGAGATATCCCTTTACAGTAACAGGAATGCTTGTATCCACTACCCAGGGAATCTTCTTCCTTTATTATGGTGGCTGGAAGGTTGTTTTAGTGAGAAGATTGGTTATAGTTCTCAGGTAGATGCAGTAGAAAATGATTATGGTGGATTCAAGTAGAAAAGGAATTTATTAAAATTATATTGGATAGCATTTGGAATCATGAATGGCTATAGAATCATGTTTGGGTACACAGCCAAAAGCAAAGCTCCGGATCGTGCCTTAGAAGTGGTACGGTGAAGACATTCTGCTTCAGCCACTCGATATTAGGTACCACACTTTGCTCTGAGAAATACTAAGGAATTTGAGCTATTGGGAGTCAGAATAACAAATGCCCACCACAGTCTACGCCTTTGACTGTCCAACATTAACAGACACTCTTCTTATCCTAAATGCTCTTGCCTAACAAAATGTAACTATCCCTCATGCAATTATACAATTTCTCACTCCCTTCCCAAGAAGATAACACCAAGCTTCATCAGGTACCACACCCAGAACATGTCCTGGGTCTCCGAAAGAAGCCTTTTCTCTTCTAGTTCAAAAAGAGGAATATCTATATTGATATTCTCTGATATCTATAATCTCCTATGGACTGGGTTGTAAAGGAAACTACTACCAACACATTCTGTGCAAAATAATGGGGGGAAGAGAAAAAGTAGTTAAAATATAAACATGACACTATAAGGAAGAAAATAAAAAGCTGAAACTGTGTAGTTACCTGTTGTTCCACCATCAGTCTCTAACGGGGCCTACAGGTAAGCCAAGAGATATCTTCCAAAGGTGACTTGCTCTAAAACCTTAGGGAATCCTCTGTGATAACCCCACTGGGAGTTTCCATAGGCTTCGATCAACGTCACAATCTGCCACAGGTACATTGAGCATTGTTGCTCTGCTTCTCCAACCGTGAGCTGCAGAGAATTCTCTTGCTCCGGGTTCCATTCAAAGCTGCTTGCCTTTCAACCGGTAATGGGTAAATGCAGAATACCCAAAAGTGGTGTGTGTTTTCTATAAAATGCAAATATTCCCATTAAGCATTTCCTTTTTCCTTAGTGGTAGGAGTTACGAGATGCAGCAAAACAAGTTTTTGGCTTTTAAGGTTATCCCAATGTACCCCAGACTGCTGGACCCTCAAAAGCTTTCCTGAGGTATCAAGCCTACTGTTTTCATAGGCTTATCTCCTGACATCTGGCATCCTCAGTCATAGCGATCCATATCGAGTTCCAACAACTTTTTGCTCCCAGGTATTGATCTCATCCACGTAGGGGAACAGCATGTTCTTCTGTAGGATGATGAGATAATCAAGCTCCCTGCAGACTGACCTGTGACATCACAGACAGGGAGCTGATACAACCTGGAGGCAATACACTGAAGGTATTCTTCTCTCCCCACTAGGTGAAAGTAAACTACTTTAGGCATTTTCTGTTTGGGAGGATAGAGATCAACAGCTGCATAGTGATGCCAAGGGAAGTGTATATTTGCTTTAGTAACAAGAGCACAACTAGAAGAGTAGTTGCAGTTGTAATTATTCCCTGATTAAGCTTACAACAAATTGCTGTCATTACCCAAAATCTATCCATTTTTAAAACTGGCCAATATGGCAATCAAATGGGGATGTGAAAGTAATCTCTCTACTGTTTCTTTTCAGGTCCATGGTGATGGCATTTATGTCTTCAGTTTTACCAAGAATGAGGCATTGCTTTTGATTTACTGTTTTAGTAGGGAAGGGGAGAGCCAGGGGTTTTTAATTCACCTTTCCAACGAGAAGAAACCTTATTCCATGGGTCAAGGACCCACAGAGGGTATTCTGAAGATTGCTGAGTAAATCTACGCCAATGATACTCTAAGAAACTGGGGGAATAACTAGGAGTCTCACTGAGCCTACTGTGAGATAGAACCCAGGTTTCATTTCCTTTTATCACATGACCTTGATAAGCCTCCACTCTAACTTGGCATTAGTGTGGCATTCTGGGTTTCTGGAAATCAGTGTTGCTCAGAGACAGTGTCTAATGTCCTGAATAGACTAGGTATTTCTTCCTCTAGTAAGTGATCACAGGACCGTTTGGAGAAGCTGCAGGATCATATACAATAAAGCACACATCAGATGATTGCGTGGTCCTTCTGCAAGCGGCCCCAGCCTATCTCCATTCAAGGAGCTCTAGTCTGTAAATTGACTCAACTTGGGAATAGAGAAGGAGAGATCAACTCTTTTGTGGTGGCTCAAGTAAAGCCTTTGTTCATAATTCTTAGAGTTCGGGAGGGTTACAAATTAAGTAGAATGTTTATGGTCTGCTTATCTATATTGATTCTCAGGACTTAAGATCAATTGGATCAGTGGTTGTCAAAGTGTCTGGACCAGCAACATCAATACAACCTGGGAACTTATTAGTTAGAAAAACAAATTCTTGGATCCCATCAATACCTACTGAATCAGAAACTGGAGTTGGAGCCCAGCTGTCTACCTGTGGTTTAATAAGACTTCCACGTGATTCTTCTATACACAAAGGTTTGAGAACCATTGACATAGTCACTTACAAAAGTTGTTGCTTGTGGTTTATCCTGATTTACATACTGACTTTGATGCCTATAATGCTGGCCATACTTGCTTTGCCTCTGATAGTTAGATAGTGTTACTTGGCCTCTGCCAGCCTAGTTTCCTGGTATCCCCACATAAAAGAGAGATTTCATTTCAATTGCAGTATTTCTCATTAGATTCCCTGGCCTACAGTTTATAGCCCCTACAGTACTTTTCAAATATGCTGACATTCTCCCCAGCAATCAATGTATTTCTCAAAGCCTTTTGATGGAGGTGTTTTCTGGGGCTTCTTAGGGAGATATATTTAGAGTGTGGGTGAGCAGGTCACACACTGAAAATCCCCTCCATCAAGCCTATTTCCCAACCCTTTGGCTTCCTTACCTTATATTATGGCAAAGAATTTCTAGTCTCTCAACTTCAATAGATGAGGCCCACCATTAAAGTGAGGTTTGAGTCAGCCAATGAAGCAAACATTTAGAAACATTCCAGCTGCTTAAACTGGTAGATTGAATCCAGAGTCTCTGCTAAGTGATACATCTGGATAAATTCAGTTTGATCTAAAGTTATATTCTCTATGCCTTGGTCTAGTACCCTCAACATCCATTTCCACAAATAGTCACAATATTTGCTGATATAAACTGACAACATTTTGCCATCGTTTAGTTATGAATGTCTTCCCTCTGGATTGACTTTGTAATGGGATCCCTGGTGCAGGCTGGTTTCTGACCCTGGTTTAAGTCTGGAGATAATGAGGAGTAGGGAAGATGGGGTTTGAGGAGAATTGACTGACCCTTTCAAGATAGTTACCTTAGATAAGGTCATTTTCAAATCTTCAAGCAAAATAGGAGTAGCCTTGTAAGAGAGCAAAGAGGAGCTGCCACAGTTGGCAAGTGAGTCTCCGTGGAGTTTTGGGGTTGAGGGGACTCTGAGTATGTGGGCGTTTACTCATTCAGAGTGTGCTGCCACATATCCTCATTCCAGTGTCCAGGGCTCCAGTCTTTCCCAAACAATGCCCAGATCCTCATATAACAGACCTGGAGAAACTGTGACTTCAACTGGTGCTGGAATTTAAAAACCCTTCAGTGTCAAACTTTGAGGAATTTTCTTTGTTTGTTGTTTGTTTGGTTGGCTTTTTTTGTTATTTGTTTTTGACTCTGAATTCTTGGTTCGAGGCAGGGACTGAAGATCAGGAATCGGAGCTGCTTGTTTTCTAGTTCTAAGCCGTCCAGACCATGGGAAGCAAGCATCCCATTTCCAGCCAGATGTTTAGATCATTCACAATCTCCATTGCAAGCAACATGAACCAAGTCTAGCTAACCTAATCAGAAAAAGGATTTATTAAAAAGTTTTTCTTCAACTCTTCAACTTGTTGTAAGGGCTGGAAAACAAGGCTCAGGACTTCCCACTCAGGAATGACACCCAAAACCACGTCCAGAACGGGTCCCGTGAGTTCACACTGGCAGTGCTACTGGGCACAAAATACTAGATGCTGCCACTGTCATCACAGTCATTGCTGCCTGAGAAACTTGATTTTCCTGCAAACGTTTCTGCTGCTCTCTCACCAGAGAGTGTTCCTTATGATTCATGACTCTCAGGTGGGTGCATCTGATTGGTGGAGCCTGGATCACATACTGGTCCCTAGCTGCAAGGGAGGCTGGAAAAGTGAATATCTGGTATTTTCAGCTTTACAACAGAAGACAGATTTATCAAGTAGGTGAATTTTCCCAAAACATCGCAGAGAGGGGTTTTAGATGTTGAGCAGTCAAAATGGATCTACATGCTTACTACAGTAAACAGCATGGAATCAGAGTGAAAAAGTTTATTTAGAGACTATCAATAGCCAATGGCAGTGGTCTGTGATGTCTGAAGCATCTCTCTTTAGAATCAGGAGATAGCTACAGTGAGGATCAGGGCATCTTCTTCTCAGCACAAGGCTGGGGGAGCACTACCAAATGCCAGCTCTCTGGACTCCCAATGTCCTGGCTTTTCACTGTTCATTCATTTTTAATGAAGCATCAATTAGACTAGAGCAGTGCTTCTCACCTGGGGCCAATTCTGCCACCCAGTGGGTATTTGGCAATGTCTGAAGACATTTTTGGTTTTCATAAAGGTGGAGGGGGATGGTGGGGAGCTACTGGCATCTAGTGGGTAAAGGCCAGGGATGTTGCTAAACATCCTCTAATGCATAAGACAGCACCATACAATATAAAATTATCCAGCCCAAACGTCAATGGTGCCAAAGTTGGGAAACCTTGGGCTAGAATCAAGTCCTTCCCTTCCTGTTTTGGGCTTTGGGATACATTCTATTTTTAGATGACTTCTACAAGCACCTGATCTTACCTATCAAATACTGATTTTACGTCTTTGGCTTCCCAGGATGCCTCATCATCAACCCTAAGTCTTCCCTAATGGTGTTTACTACATGTGGCCTGGGGAACTTTCTCTAGTCTCCTTGAATAGGATGGAAGTTGTAATTCATCTTAAAAGTCCAAGAAGATTATGTATCCCAGGAGTTTTCAACTGGGTAAAATTTTTCATCCTAGGGGAAAGTTGGCAATGTTTGGAGATGTTTTTGGTTGTCAGAACTGAAGGAGAGAGGGGCAGGCCCTACTGGGTGGAGGCCAGGGATACTGCTAAACATCCTCCAATGCACAGCCCCACAATAAACAATTATCTAGCCCAAAATTTCAGCGGTACCAAAGTTGAGTGCCCTGATGTAGCCTTGCTTAGATGAGACCTGGGCTAGGAGATTATGCAGGTTGAAGGAAAATGGTAATCACAGAACCAGGGCCCCAAGACGCAATGTAGTTATCAGAGGGGAGGGCAGACTTGGGCTGGGCAGGGTATCCTCATCTGATCCCAGAGCCCTGTACCCTGAGGGGATTCGAGAGATAGAGAAGACAGCAGTACAGAAAATGGTGACAGTCCAAAAGGCACAGGAGAGCAAAAGTCAATCCTCACGTACCCCATTATTTTCCCTCAGTTTGAAGAATGGTGAACAAAGATCCTGAAGCCTGAGAGAGGGCAGGGTTAGATCAGCAGGCCAGCCCTTTACCTGGTGGAACAGGAGCCTCAGCTGTGGGGCCTGCCCGCAGTGACGAGGACTTGGCTGAACTGATATTTGTTCTGCTCAAGTCAACTCACAGTGATTGAGTGAGCATCTGCTATGGGGATTCCATAGACTGTGGAGGATTCAGAGGTGAATAAGATACATCCCTGCTCCAGAAGCTTGAGATCCAGAAGGAGCGATATGGCAAGCATATGGTTGCCTCTCAGATAGGGAAGAGAGCATCACCCCAGAGACACAAACAGCCATGGGAGCACCAAGGAGGGCAGGGAAAAGGAGGAAGAAATACATTTCTATGTAGGATAAGCTGAAGAGAAGCATCTGCTAGGAAGGGAAGGTGCTAAGCGAATTCTCTTGAAACTGCATTTGCATAGCAAGCACATTATTTTACTTAGGTTGCATTTCTATTTGGGGTGGCTTACTCAATAGATTGAAGGAGATTACAGGGAGTTAACGGCCCTCCAGCCACCACTTGGTCCCACCATGGACCTTCCCTGAAGATTCTATTGTGGCTGATGCACTGGGCTTAGCCAAGAGCAGCAGGGGTGACGTGTGAGAACAATATCCAGAGAGGAAGTGTCTCAGGAGTTGTCACATAGGGACAGAAGGTCCAGGAGGCTCACCTCTTCCACACTCTACTGAGAAGGAAAGCAGGCTTTGTCGGGGGAGCACCCATGATTAACTAGATCACTCGACCAGGATCATGAATGTGGAGCCCAGGTGTCCCTTCAGATGCCAGAGAGAAGGGGAAGAGTCCATGGTGGACATCACACACACATGCACCAGCACAGGCATGTGCACATATGCTTGTGAGCACACACATGTATGCATACACACACAGGTACACAGAGCTTCACATGACCTTTGACCTACATGCATACCAAGCACTTGGGGTAAAGAACCAGTGACCAGGTTTGTCTTCTGAAACATACATACTCCCCATTCTGAAAATAGGAAGAAAAGCAATAGTTTTCAGCCAGCAGTTCACCTAAGTTATTCCATTCTTGTGGCTTCATGTAGTGTGGTGGCAGGGCCACCTTAGTTAAGCACACTGGCTGTGCATGGCACAACTACAGGGGTGTCATTCTAGTCATGCCATGCAATGGCTTCATCCAGTGGAAAGAGCACTGGATGTGGAGGGATACAAACTGAGGTTCAAGCTCCAACACTGGTGCATGCAACCTGGGCGGACTTAGGCACCTTTACACTAGGCCTTGATTTCCTCACCTGCACAATGGGAGGTCCCATTTACCTCCAGTAAGCTTGTTGAGGGCTCAAATAAGAGACAGGATGTGTGAGAGCATTCTAAAATTTATAGAAATATAGGGTCTCATTGTTATTATTATTTTCATACTAGCCACCTACCAGCACAGTTCCAGCATTCACTGAAAGGCTCACACATTCTCTTAGCCCCCTCCTCTCCATATTGATGCCACTCAGATATTCCCAGATCTCACCAGCCTGTGGGTTCACATGGAATTGCATTAGTATTAACCGTGTAACTGTAGGCCCTCAACCCCACCCCCCACCCCCACCATGACCCCGCCACCTTCTCATTTATCTGGGATTCTTCAAGTGTATCTCATGCATGTTCAGTGACAAGTGTCTTCACGCTCTTCCACCCTAACCTGCTCATCAGGGTCTGCTGCCTGCACTGGGGCCTTCTTACCTTTGTCAAGCTTCTGGGCCCTTGGAGAGAATAGAACTCAGTGCCCCAGTGTCTCCATTGCCTCCACAGGCACTGCATCCCTCACAGAGGCTGCACTGAGCCTCCAGATAACAGAGCTTCATGGCGTGGGTGCCCCCTCCCCTACTCTGCCTTGTTCTTTGTCACCTGGACTCCGAAGCAGAACTCTCACAACACACAAAATTCCTTTACCCAATTGTCCTTGGTTTCTTCCTGCAGACCATCTTTCAGAGGGTCAGACATGGCCCCTGGTGTGAGCTGGGCTGGGAACTGGACACCGACTCACTTCTTCTCCATCTCTCCCCATGTCCATGCCAATGCCCCAACTTCTCCTTTCCCCCCTCAGCCAAAAAGGAAGTCTTCATCCCTATCATCTTATGACTGGTTGGGGGTCCAGGGGAAGACCCTGTCTGTTTCTAAAGGTCCAACTTCCACACAGCTTTAGCCAAGACCACCCTGCTACATTGGATTTAGTAAAGTTATAAATAAAGGAATTGGGGAGATTTTAAAATTTGGAACCATCATAGCCAACAATGACTTTGAGAATGGGAGGGTGAGTGTTTCAATATATCTTGTTACAGTGGCTTGTCATCGTGACTCACACTTAGAAAGCCTCCATTTAGCACTGCATCAGCATAATGTTTTAATCCAGAAAGCAAGTGGACTTTAGTCATTGTCCCAATGCTACGTAAATAGATGCGTTCTCTCTAACTCAGAGATCAGCTTTTCCTGCTGTCATCAATCCTTGGGAGCTCATCTAAAGGATGACACACATCCCTTTCCCAATACACATGCATCCCCCCTCCCAGTCTTCTCCACAAAGTTCTGTTCAGGGACCTGTCTCCAGAGGCTCACGTCCAACCTAATGAAAAGACGTGTCTTCTAATTCTCCCTGAGAATGAGTCCCAGGCTTGAGTCCCCTGAACAACCCTGTGATCCACTTCTCCATAGTGAACTTGTGCTTCCTTTGGGAGACCTAGCCTCTTGAAGGATACTCAATGACACTGCTGTTAATGAAGGGTATGTTCTGACAACAGGAACTTCGTTACTGGGAATAAAATTGGACACATAGGAATGCACCCCTTGAAATCAGTAAGGGTCCCAATAACCTACTAATAGCCAAACTCAGTGGATGCTTCCTAATCTTCCCACTTGATTTCCCTTCTACCTCTGACCAAGTTGAATCAGGGAAGCAGGAGAGATTAGTGGAAATACACAAACTGGGTTCAAATCCTTGTTTCACCTTAGTAGTCATGGGACTCAGGGCAAGTTAATTAGCTTCTCCAAGGTTAACTTTTCTTCATCTGAAAAATGAGTAAGGTGATGCATAGGGATTTCCAAGGAAGGTTATAACGCATATAGAGCTACTGGAATACAGAAGGCCTGTGATAACTAGTTACTATTACTCTTTTTTGTTACTCTGATTGATCAGTTTTACTCTTAAACATTTCCTTGGATATTATGACACCTCTATACCCATGATTCTCTTTCTACATCATTTTCCATTCCTCATTAATATACTTGACAATATTATTAAATGTCTACTATGTGCCAGGCTTTTTACTAGGTACTGTGGTTAGAAAAATTGATAATACACAGTCCCTATCCTAAAGAAGCTGACAGTCTAGTGGGGAGAGGAACATGCAAGCAATTATGACTCAATATGATAACTGCTATCCTAGAGGTCCACACATGGTGGTCTGGACACAATGGCCCAATGTGCTGAGAGGAACCTGAGAAAGCTTCAGGCTTGAGCTGAGCCTTGAAGGATGGATCTAAATTTGCCAGGCAAAAGAAGAAGGGAAGGGTGTCCTGATCAGAAGCAGCTACATGCATATGACTGGCAAAAACCACCTGGCTAGTAGCAAAATCAAAATCCTCAAACAGAAAGAAATGTTGGACAATAACATTTATTTTAGCTGAAGACCAAGCATGACATGGTCATTTTTGTCCACCAACTTTTGGATATGGAGGCAGTCTCATACATGATCAAAGTTATTCTTCAACATCACTTAGGAAGACTGATACAATCACTCTCAAAATGGCCAACAGTGTTGTCTTGGCTCTAGGGGGCATATTGTATGAAAACGTCTCTAAAACTCTAGAACCACAATTCTCATGTGTGAGATGTTCACACTAGAAGAGACCCATTAAAACTTAGACCAACTGAGGAAAAGCAAGTTCAACTTTTCATCTCAAACTCATATACATTCATTGAGTGGAATGGTTGGAAAGAATCACTATGGTTTAAATATAGTTTTTTACTCTGTCTCCCTCTCCTCTTTCCCACTTTCCAGGGAGTATAATTGATTTTGCTCAAGTTGAATTCATGTATGATGTGACTTCCTCATTTAAAGCCCTCCTATCAGAATTTGCTGAGATTTTCCTTTTATAGGCTGGAATATAAACAATGTAGTCCCGTAGTTCACATTTTTATTACAAAAACTATAGAAGAATTCAATAAAGTGTTGTTTAAGAGCCCTTTAAAATAAGTGCCTGGGTTTGGTTGGTACCCTTATACATTGTTGATGCCCTTTTGAAAAGAAATTTGGCACTATTTATCTAGTCATGATGGTCAAGATCATGGTAGTGAGTATATTTATTGACTGCTAATTTATTGTGTATTTGTCATTGTGCAAGTAATTTACGTGTATTAACCCACCCCACTCCCCTCTGTAATACTATTATTATTATCCCTATTTGACAGATGAGGAAACTGGAGCACAGAGAGTTTAAGAAACTCACCTAAGGTCACACAGCTAGTAAATGGCAGATCAGGGATCCAAACACAATCACTCTGACTCATGCTCCAGAGACTATGCTCTGAGCCAGTCACTATACTGCCTTTTATTGTATCAAATGCTAATATCTCTTAACCCAGTTATTGAATTTCTGGGAATCAATCCAGAGGAAAAAAAATCCTAATCATGGACAATGTTATATTTATAGAAGATTTATAACATAGAAGAAGATTCATAACATAGTGTTATATGTCATTGGAAGCAAGCCAAATATCCAAACACTGGCGAACAATTAAGTAAATGATATACATCCAAACAGTTGACAACTTCAAACCATTAAAAATGGTGGTCATGGCTTCCAAGTAAACAAGATGGATTGGACACATCCGTATACTGTTGCTCCTTCCCTAAGTGACAGTGAAAGGATCTTTTTAAGAGCCTTAAATTGACAAGGACTAGAGTAAAAGAAGAGGCGACAATAACAATTTTATTTGCAAAGCTTGAAAGTAGTAGATTATCAAGTAGTAAATGACTTAGCACATCTGAGAAGATTGACTCCTAAATGGACAGTGGGGGAAATGTAGGAATCAACCTAATTTGTATCATAGGATTCTTTAAAGGCTCAGAAATTGGTGCATCGACTTAAAAGTGGAGAGAAGGGAGGTGCACTAAAATCAGGAGGAGTGGTTGAAAGTCTAAGAAGCAACAGGATATCCCATTATCTCCTCTGCTATTCTGCACAACTGGAAGAATAACCCTCCTCCAACCTTGGCAAATGGCAGGAGGTTTGCTCCTGGAGGGGTTACCACACAAGCATTCTGCAGTGGATGGATCAAAGGGTCTCTGAACTAGAGTCCTCTTTCAGAAGCACTTGACACAGCTCATCACTCTCTCTTGAAACATTTCTTCAGTTGACTTCTAGATAATTCTGTCTCTTGGTTTCCTATCTTCCTTACCAGTTCCTCCTTCTCAGTCTACTTTGCTAGTTCCTTCTCATGTCCTTGGATTCTAAATGTTGAAGTATTGCAGGATTCTATCCTTGGTCTACTCTCAATATATATTATTCCCTAGGCAATCTCACCCAATTTCATGAGCTTAAATACCATCTCCTGAATTTATGTCTCCAGCCTCTTCCCTGAACACCAGATTCGTATATCCACCTACTACTCTACACATGCATTCCACATGTGTCTCAAACTTAACATGGGCAAAATCAAACTCCTGATGCCTCACCAAAACCTGCTTCCCCCCTAATTTCCCCCAACTCAGTACATGGCAATTCCATTCTTTCAGATGCTCAGACCAAGAGCCTTGGAGTCATCCTTGATTCTTCTTTCTCTCTCACCTTATAACCAATCCATTAATAAATCTAGAAAATATATCCGGAATCTAACCACTTCTCAGCCCCAATCAGGCCACCATCCTGGTCCAAGGCACTACCATCACTTGACTGGATTGACACAGTAACCTCCTAACTGGACTCCCTTCTTCTGCCCTTGACCCCTACAGTTTATTTCCCACACAGCCATTAGAATGTCTATTTCCCCCTTACTCACTAGCTCAGTATGCTACAGCCATAGCCTTCTTGCTTTTCACCTAAGATATCAGGAACTTTTCCTGTTGCCTTTGCTTGGGAGGCTCCTCCTCCATATATTCACCTGACTAGCTACCTTATATCTTTCAGTTCTTTGTTCAATGACATCTTCTCAGTAAAGTCTTCTCTGACCACTCTGTGTAAAATAGTCTCTTACCCTAGCTCTGCCTTTCCTTCTCTCCAGTTTTTATTTTTATTCATAGTATCTATCACTTTTTGGCAAATCATTTATTTTTAAAGTTGATTGATTAATTGTTTGATTGTCTGCCTTCCTACATGCATCACAAAGGCAGAAATTTTTATGTTTTATTTATTACTGCCTTCCTAGTGCTTAAAATGGTGCCTGACACATGGCAGGCACTCAGTAAATAGTTAGTGAATGGGGAAAACCAGATACAGCTAAAGTGAGATTAAGAGGATATTTTCATACTGGAAGCAGAGTATCCCTACTGCATTCCCCCAACCAGAGCCCAAGAATATTCACGGCAGGGCTTTGAACTCCATGCAGGAAATTGGAATAGCTTTCTCTGGGGAGTTTGCCAGCTCAAAGGAAGAGAACCAAAGATACTAACATTAAGCTCTCAATGAAAATTTCCAGACAGTTCACCTCATAGAGATGATTACAACTAGGGTGACCTGAGCTGGGGCCGAGGGGTTTCCTGATACATCCAATTTTCAGAGTTGAAACTGGGACAGTCCCAGGGCTGGCCCTATGGCATAATGGTTAAGTCCAGTACACTCGGCTTCCATGGCCCAGATTTTGTGGGTTTGGATCCTGGGCACTGACACACACCACTCGTCAAGCCATGCCGTGGTGTTAACCCGCATACAAAATAGAGGAAGATTGGCACAGGTGTTAGCTCAGGGCTAATCTTCCTCAAGCGAAGAAAAAAGAAAAAGGAAGATTGGCAATAGATGTTAGCCCAGAGTGAATCTTCCTCACAAGAAAACAAAACAAAAAAACTGGGACAATCCTGAGCAAATGAAGGTGGTTGGTTACCCTATCATAATCAGTAAGTCCCACCCATAGGCTCAGAGTTTCCAATCTCTCAGCTTTGATCAAACTTACTATAATATTATCAAGATTACTGAACATCTGAGAAGTTATCAGCCTGAAAGCCTGAGACCAAAATAAGTATTCAGTAAAAAAATAACTTGGAGAAAACAAAGACTACACATGGAGGAGGAAAAAAAGTCATGGATATCCTCAGAGAGATAAGAGAATATTACAATCATGAAAAAAGACAGAAAATTGGAAATTAAAGATAATAAAATTAGAGAATTAATCTGGAAGCTCTAATAGCAGGAATTCTAGTAAGAGAGAAGAGAGAACACAGAGGAGCAGAATCATTAACAAAAATAATTGCAGAACATTTCCCAGAGCAGAAAGACTCGAATTTTCACATTAAAAAGGGCCCACTCCATGACCAGCATATTAGGTGAAATTAAACCTACACAAAGTAAGACAGAGCAATATGAAATTTCAGATCATTAGCTACAAAGAGAAGCTCCTACAAGAAAGAAAAACAGGTCACATATACAAAAAAGGAGAAGTAAGAATGTCCACAGACTTCTGAATATCAGCACAGAAAGTTATAAGATAATGGTGCAATGTCTTCAAAATTTTGAAAAGGAATTATTTTAAACATAGATTTCTATACCAAGCCAAACCATCAATCAAGTATGAGAGCAGAATAAAAACATTTTCAGGCATACAAGGCCTTAACATTTTTACATCACATGTATCCTTTTCTCAAAAAGCTACTGAAGGATGCTCTCCATTAAAACCAAGGAAATAAACCAAGAAAAGAAAGACTACATGGAATACAGGAAACAAAATCAACACAGAAGGTGAAGTGAATCCACAGAATAATTTTGAAGTAAGATTTCAGGATAAGAACTGTAAACCAGATATAAAGGGTAACCAGCCCAGAATGGAGCAAATCACAAGAATCTGGAAGAGATTTCTTCAAAATGAAATTGATAATTAAACAAATAATTCTGATGGTCTGGAAGGAAGAGTTAAACAACTGATAGAGCATTTGTGATTGAAACTCTCCAAAAACTGAGCAAGCAAACAAAGCAAGGATAACAGAGAAAACAAGTGAGCAAAAGAAAAGTGATCACAGTTTATTACATGGCTTAGCTGTAAATAGCACTTTATGGAAAATATCATATAAACATTGAATATTAATCAAACCAAAATTATAAATAATCTACATTGGGGAGATGTAGTAGTGAGAAGGACATACCTATGTACACTGAGGGGTGAAAGAAAAAGAGTTACATTCCATCGTCTATGTTTGGAATAAATAATGCTTAAAACTGAAAAATTAAGTGCAATCAAGCCTGTTATTTAGAGCTATGGAGGTCAAAAGCAAAAGAATCAACTAAAAAAGTTGAAAGAGGTTATCCATCGCCCCACCTGTGGGGAGACGGGCATTGCAGGGTGAGAGGTAAGGGAGTGGGAAGCAGAGAAACACTGTTTTTAAATCTTGTAGAACTGTTTGACTCTTCAAAAGATGTGCATGTAAAATTCCTTAATTTCTTATTTTTAAGTAAACATTTTGTTGAAATATTACATAAGTAGAGAGAATTATACAGATCATAAGTTCAATGCATTTTTCACCACGTGAGCACACCATACAACAGCACCCAAATCAAGAAATAGAACTTTGCCAGAAAGCCACCTGTGCGTCCCCTTCCTAGTCACCAACATCCCACCAAGGATAACCAGTATCCTGACTTCATGTTAGTATTCAACCAGTGACATCATAACTCAGTATTCTTTGCTTTTGAAATTCATGTTAAAGGACTCATATTTGTGTACTCTTTTGTTTCTGGCTTCACTTGCTAGTATGTCTGTGAGATTCATCTACATTGTTCTGTGTAGCAAGACTTAGATATCACTGTGCAGTATTCCCTATAATGAAAACATCACAATTTATTTATCCATTTTCCCACTGAGAGACCTTTGGGTCCTTTCCAGTTTGAGCATTTTTGTACATGTGTGCATGTATAATTTTGATAAAAGTAAAAATTATAATGAAACAACATGGAGATATGCATGTGGTATGAAAAAGTAGGATATAAAATTATAGGTACATTCAAGACTGAGACTATTCATAAATCCATTCAACCACAACAAAAGTTTTTAGCATCTACTATGTGTCAGGCAATGATCTGGGCACTGAGGTTTCAGCAGTGAAGACAATATAGCTTTTTTCTGCCTTCCGGGGACTTAGAGAGTAAGAGAGAGAAGAAATCTGTAAATTACATGTCTGATGACTATTTTGGAGCAGAACTGCAGGGATCTAGTCTAACTTTGTGACATTTCTATTGAGATCTGAAAGAAGAAAAGAGATTAAACTGGGTGAAGGGGCAGGAGGAACTGGGAGGAAGAGCCTCCCAAGGAGGAAGTACAGAACATTCGGAAGGCCCGAGGACAGAAAGCACAGAGTGTCTGCAAAAAACACGTCCAGCCCACAGTGCCTGGAACACGGAGGAGGGGGAGAGTCCTGCGGGCCTCAGCTGTTGAATGCCATTGATGGGCCAAGCAAGCTGAGAACTGAAAGGAGTCCACTGGGTTTGGGACACTGAGGTCATTGGTGACTTTAACAAGAGCAATTTCAGCAGCCTGGTGGGGGCAGAATCCAGACTAGGATGAGTTAGGAATGAGTAGAAGATAAGGATATAAACTTAAAAAATAACTAGAAGGAAATATATGAAAATAAAAAGTTGTGTTCTAAATTAGGATGAGATTACGTATGTCTTTTTTCTTCATATTTTCTTTTAGATCCATCATCTATTTATCTAGCTATTGATTTTTCTTTTTCTTAGGAAAAGTGAACTAATACCTTCAAATGTAAAGATTTACGTGACGGTCAAAAGTTACTGTAGTTCTTAGCGGGGTGTGCATATCAATTTTATTCTTAGTCTTTCTGGATTACATTAATATCCTACATCGTAAAAATGAAGTATTTTGAATGTTTCAGAGATACATTGTTTTCACAGGATTGTGAAAACACTGGTAAATGTAGGAATAATAAAGAATGTAGGGCCTGGGGAGTCCACATTTTCATTTGCTAAACACACACACACACACACACACGCATTTTTAATACAAAACACATGGTGTGGTGAGGTCAGTTGGTCTGATGATTCAACTTTGGCCCAGAATCAGAGACAGCTTCACAACTGCTAGTGCCTTCAGGCCCCAGGATGGAGGCAAATTGGAGCTGACTGGCACAAACAAAGAGAAGTTCATGTTTATGGAAATGGTTCCTTCTTCAGGGAATGTACACCTTTGCCAGAAACACTCTCTACATATTTATCTATGCTAAAGGCTCTATTGAGAAGATGAAAGGTTTTATTTTATTTGAAAACCAAGCCAAAAGTAATCCAAGTAATATGCAATATTTAGGGAAAGATTATTCTCCTCCTCATGAATTCTCATACCACTTGAACACTATTCTCTTGTGGCCCTTTATATTTTCTTTGTTATATGTATGTGTCCTGTCTCTCTTGATTTAGTAACTCATCTCTAATTTCCTCGAGCACTAGTCCTTGCACAGAAAAGCCACTTAATAAGTTCTCCTAAGTTTATTCCTTCATACATTCGTCCAGCATGGCAGCGGACAAGGTGTAGAAATCTTTACCTTTTATGACTGTATTTGCTTTTCCTCTTCAAACTTGCCTTGGTTTTCAATGCTCCTTTGGCTACTAGGTCACTGTTGTTACTGAATCTGCAGAAATCTAACACGGTCTTATATTGCATCAAACTTTGGTCCAGGGCCCTCTGAGTAATGAGTAATAGTTTCATCCATCAGAATATTGACCCAAGATTTGAACCAACTGCACACATTATGCTCTTTTTCTGGGCTAGTCTTACCAACAGCAGCTATGTCTTATAATTAACATTATAATTATAATAACATAAGCCTTTGTAATTAATTTGCTCACTCACCCTCTATTCCCAAGAAACAGTGACTCATTATCCTTAATTTGCAAAAAGCACTCTATTTTTTAATTTTATATTTAACATAATGAGATACAAAATTAATTTATTCAGTGTCTTATAAAAACAGAATTGCTAAGATAGGATTAGAGCACAATTACCAAGTTCCAGGTATTAGTGTCGTGTCACAGTCATTCTAACAGTTGAAGTCATCTGTCCATCCATCCATTTATTCATTTGGTATAACTTTATTCTGCTAAACTCAATAAAGACAAAAAATTATTGTTACTGCTCTCAAAGAGTTCACAATTTAGTTGACAAATACCCACAAGAAAACAAGCAGTTTAAAAAAAGAGAGAAAGAAATAATGCAATGATTGGAAATGTGTTGTGTGTTCTGCAAACACATCTGTAGCTTTCTGACATTTGAGTTGATAAAAGTTTTCATACTTTCTTTGAGACCAAACTATTGTTTCCCAAAGACAACTAACATACCATCAGCACCATTTGGGTAGGAATTTTACAAGTGGGAATATTACAGTTATTTGAGAACCGTTTTAGGATTTATGTGACACTGGTTTTTGAAGTTTTTTCTTTTAAGCCATGGAACTTGTCCTCCAAAGGAAGCTTTACAGCCATGTAAACAAACCAAATACAAATGAGTTGCCCTAGATGAAGGCCAGCGATAGGTTGGAGCCCCAGCCAATTGGCTTGCCCAGAGTTTTCATGAAACCCCAAAGCTTCCTTGGAACACCATCGTAAACCAATGGAGAAAAGTCACCATCCTTTCAAGTTTGAGTACCAATGTGTAAAATTAGTCCAATTTTTATCAACTATAAGAATTAACTTAGGGTCTGATATCTGAATCAAAACTGGCTAATTTAAGAATGATCAGCCTGTGAGTAAGAATGCTCAGCCTGTGAGTAAGAATGCTCTACTCTGTTACTAAGCCTCAGCAATACTTCTGCGGCTGTTCAGGTTTATCAGTGGCATGATTTTTTTTTTGTCCCCTTACCTGTATAATATGAAGAATGCTTTCAGCAATTTTGAATAACTTTGCCTTCTCAGTCTCAAGAACTGAAGAAGTATTTTTGAAATCTAATCGTGTGTCGAGATTGGAAACACAGTGGTTGGCAAGACAGCCACGCCCCTTCCCTACAAGGAGCCATACTTGGAAATAAATACCGCTAGGGAAGACCACAAAGTCTAGGCAAGTATAAAAGAACACAAGTTCATTATAGCTGACATTCATGCAATGGTCTTATAAATCAGTTCAACAAAATAATTATTGTTACCTACTAAACACCATGCACTACATTAGACGGAGGGAGAAAAAAATGAATGCTACCTTCACGTTCAGGAAGCTCACAATATAGTACATAACAAGGAAAAGACAAGCACACAAACGGCAGGCCACTAAATGTCAAAGTGGACCAGCATCATGGTTCCTGAAGAGGGTGAGATTAGAATGCCCATTACAATCAGGTGCGGAGAAGCTGCATGGCTCATTAAGATGATAACTTTCTTTGGCGGAATCAAAGGACTTGTAGAAATTCTCTTCTCTCTGAGAGAGGGGTGGGAAAGAAGAGAAAGGAGAGGCAGAGAGAGAGATCAATTTATGATATCTTCACTCAGATGCTTCCCTTGGATTTGGCTTACTAACCTCTTCTTTTTCCTTCTTCCCCCTCTAGATAGGTTACCATCCAGCCAGCTAATCATCCAGTCATGCCCTTGACTCCTGGCTCACCCTCACTACCTCCCCCATCCATATCCAATAAATTATCAGGCCTGTTGATTCAGCTTACTACATATATCTTGACTATATCCACTTCTCTCTGTCTTTCATGCTCAAGCATCCTTTTTTTCAAAGCACTTAAAAGTGTTATAATGCATTATCTGCATAGTTAGTGGCTTGCTATCTCAAATCACCCCATTTACCACACTCTCCCCATCTCCACTGTAAGCTCCATGAGGCCAAGGACCATGTCTGCTGTGTTCACTACTTTATCTCCAAAACCTAGAGCAGAGTCCAACAGAGTATATGCTCAGAGGAGGGAAGGAAGGAAGAAAAGAAGGAAGGAAATAAGTCAATCAAAACTCAGTAATAATTACTTCTTGCATTAAAGTCCCTTATGATTATGTGAAAACGAAATGTAGAAAGAAACTTGTGCATATTTTTCTGATTCACTATAAGACATTATTTCACTGAAATAGTCAACTTCTGACAAGTCAAACATTCAAACTTAGTCTGTTTTATGATGTTCAATTTAAGGATTAAGAAACAACACAGTGTATATGTATATCAAATCACCATGATGTACACTTTAAGTATCTTACAGTTTTGTCAATTATATCTCAATAGAGCTGAAATTAAAAAAAGAAAGGAAACAGAATTACACATCCTTTTAGGAGTCTATACCGTGCAGCAACAGAACCCAATTGTTCAGATTATGTCTTTTAATTAACCTGCTGACCTGTAAACACTGAATGGCTTGTGCAGTTGAATTTGCTATGCTCATATGGAGGCCCTGCCAAACACCCGGGAGCACTTGAATGAGAGTGTGTCCCGGACACATGTATGAGCGAATCCAAACTTAGCATCTGTGATATGCTAAGTCCTCAGTTTATGCTTATGTTTATTTCATTTACCAGGAAATACAATAGGCTCTTGTGTCCCCTGTTAATTTGGAAACATGTCCCCCGCTATCAAGGTTGTCTCATAACATAGTCACAAGGTTTCCATGACTAGAGCCAACATTTCCCAGATCGACACACTTTAAAGCAGAACTCAATTTCAGCATTCTTTTTCAGGAGGTAGGGGCCTCCAGCTCACCTTTGGAAGAGTAGGACATCTGCTTTGATTTGGTAAACGGTGATGTTTCATCCCCTGCCTGCCTGCTGCAGACGGCTGCATATCACAAAACCCTAAATGCCACTCGAGGATTCAGCCTCCAGGCTGGATGCTCTTTATCCGGTCCAACCCGGCAATTCCCACCAAGCAAAGTCAACCTCATTACGGCCATTCCATCTGTCTCTAGTCTTGGAAAAGGTTAAAACTTTGCAGAAGCTTAATGAACCATGTCCTGCCCTGAGAAATACAGATTTGTTATTGCTTTGCACAGAAATGAAACAAGTGGAATAAAAACAGGAGTGGATCCTCTGAGTCACAGGATGTGGGTGAAGAGCTCATACTAAATTGAGAACTTAATACTAATTCATTGAACTGACAGCCAGGATATTTGAGGTCAAGTTCTTTCTCTGCACACTGAGCTGTATGACCCTGAGTAAATTATTGTACTCCTCTGGGCCTCTGTTTCCACATCCCCAAAATGAGAATAATAATTTCTATCCTAACTTCCCTTCAGGACTGATAAAATGATGAGATAACAGGTGTGAAAACACTTTCTAACTCTAAAGAAAACTATAAACTAAAAGGTATTCCAAAATAGAGGTAAAACCCCAAAAATCACTCCTACTTGGAGTTTGAAGCAAGGATGTAGGTTCCTTTGCAACAAATCTGTTTTTCTAGATGAATGTTAAATTTAGCATTTTCTTGAGTGTGCTTCTGCATTTCAAGAGCAAGTTTTTAGAATTGGGAAGGACAGAGGTTAGAAGAGAGCTCATGATTCAAATTTTTCAACAGAAATTTCAAAAAGTAGACAATCAGGTTCATTCATGCATATGCTCATACACTGGTTCTATAAGAAGTCATTCAAGTCCACAACTGTTTATTGAACACCTACTATGCTCTAAGTGCTGTGCTGGCTGCTGTGGATGCAACAAGGACGAAGGCAGACCTGATCCTTGCCCCTATGGACCTTCCATCAGAGCATTTTTTGAAATGCAAGAATTAATCAGATGTGACTTCCACCCTGAAGCAGTTATAACTAGTAGAAAAGGAAGTGACCATAAAGCAAAACTGAATCATTCTCTGAGGACTCTTCCTTTAGGAGCAAGAGGAAGAGAAGAATGGTTCTCAGCAATTCTCTCTCTTTCCTGGACCCGCAAACAGCATCAATAGCGCATATAGACATGATTTACTAGCTTCTGTCTTAAACCCTCCCTCGACCTTATTCATTTTCATAGAAAAACTTCTTACAAGACTTGTCTATTGTCACTGTCTCCATTTCCTCTCTACACTTGCCTTCCTCAAACCAGTTCAACTGGGATTCTCTCCCTACCACTCTCTTGAGACTGCTCTTGGCAAGGCCTACCAATGGCCTCCATCTTGCCGAATTAAGCGGTCACTGAATTCAGTGTCAATATCTTGTGTTGATATTTTGTTCTATTTACTTCATGATTTTGAATTCTATAGCTGTATCTTAAAAACATCTCTTTTCTCATGGAGAGTCAATCTTAGTCAACTTATTGAGCATTTTCTCAGACACTGTGCAAAACAGAATGGCAAATGCTCACCTAATCCTGTGTCCAGGAGAGACACTGCTCTTCTTTATGGTACTTTTTCCACTCAGCCCAGGTAGCAATCTCAGGCTCCTTCTCAACACAGGGCTCTGGACCGCTACCACCAATGATCATAATTTACAAGCAAAATGATACCTATTTGCTACCCCTGGTTTAGACGACATGAAGATTGGATTTGATGAATCTAGATTTAACAAAATAAATATTAGATTTAAGAATAGTTTGCTTTGGAGTCTTGAGGTCTTGAAAAGACTTGGTAAATAACCTGCATTGATCTGTCGGAAACTTTCAACAGGTGGTAATTAACCTCACAGCCCCGCTGCCCTGCAGACTGTGCTCCTGCCTGCTCCTTACAAGGGCTACTTGTGGAGAAGGTATGCTTATACTTCTGGCATCTTCACCTTAGCTGGTTCACTTGGAAGGTCCCATTTACATCTGTATGCTTCACAGTATTTTCGTTCTCCTCGAGCTACATGCAAGACGGTGTTGCGGAGAGAGGGCAGACATGTGAGTGTGAACCAAAACTCTGCCACTTACAAGAAATGAGTCTTGCTTAACCTCTAATGACTCAGTTTTTTCATCTTCAGAATAAGTTTGTTCATCTTTCAACCCTTGTGGGGTAGTTGTGAGAATTACAGAAAACGCTTAGAAAGTACCTGACACAGAGTAGGTCATCAATGAATAGTATAACTAGATAAGCTGAGAATTTAGCAAAGATGTATAGCTACAAAAAGAAGTAGAGTGGGGCTGGCCTGGTGGTGTAGTGCTTAAGTTTGTGCACTCTGCTTTGGCAGCCTGAAGTTCGTGGGTTTGGATCCCGGGCATGGACCTCATCAAGCCATGCTGTGATGGCATCCCATGTACAAAATAGAGGAAGATGAGCACAGATGTTACCTCAGGGGCAGTTCTTCTCACCAAAAAAAAGTCGAGGAACCAAATTACCTTGTTCATAATAAACTTAGTGTGGTAAAATTCAGTCTCCGGGGGCCACAAATATCCACAGACACCATGAGATGGTCAGTGGTAAGAGAGAAGGACAAGGACATTATCTGGACGTCGGGGTGGGAGTAGAGTGGAGAAAAATTCAGAGATGAAACAAAACACTGAAATGCTACCCTCCATTTAAGTGATTGATGTGCGTGTGCTGTTCTTAGTCCACTCTGGTAAAATGGTTCTATGAATCACAGATGGGGCGATGGGAAGTAGGTGGTGATTTTAGCTTCCGCTTTGTTCATTTTATTAACAGCTACGGGGAATAGAGACCCTGAACCTCTCTTCCAAGTTAGAGCCTGTGGTTCAGCACAGGTTGCAGACCCCACCATTGTCACCTCCTTGATACCTCCCTCACCCACCAGGAGGTCATTTAAACATAGACCATGGGGCCAGCCTGGTGGCATAGCAGTTAAGTTCACACACTCCACTTCGGAAGCCTGGGGTTCGCCAGTTCGGATCCCAGGTGTGGACCTATGCTGTGGCAGGCATCCCACACCTAAAGTAGAGGAAGAGGGGCACAGCTGCTAGCTCAGGGCCAATCTTCCTCAGCAAAAAGTGGAGGATTGGTGGTGGATGTTAGCTCAGGGCTAATATTCCTCAAAAAAAAAAAAAAGATAGACCTCACTTCCCCGGGAGCCAATGGAAGAGCAATGGAAGCAGAATAGCAGTGTGATCTGCCTTCTGTAACGGTCAGGGGTTGCTGTTTTGGCAGGAGGAGAGATCTCAGTGCAATAATGAAAAAATCAGCCTGTGTCACTTATAGCCACAAGGCCCCTGTCAGTCTGACACAGCTGTAATGTGAAAATGCATCTGCTCCTACCCAAAATGCCCCAGTCTTGTCCAAGGCTTTCTCCATCTATAGGACCAAAGCTATCTTGTATTCTCAGCAGCAGCATGTTTATAACAGAAATATTATATAAGTCTAGATGATAACAGAGTTCTACCCACTTTTCTGGAATACCAGGAGTATAAGCTTCCAGAACAATTCTTGCTTGTATATGACAAACACAAAAGATCTCAGAGGTTGTGGTTTAGAAATGACGTCCTTTCCCATGGAAAGGAAGCTCGCAAGCCTCAGCAGATGACCTGGGTTGTAAACGGAGACCTCTACCTCTCAGCCTAAGAGTCTGCTCTTGCTCTTTATAACCGGCTGCACGTAGCTGAGAGTGACCACACCAAAAATAAATTCAGAATCAGAATCACTGCACTCTGATGATAGCAACAGATGGCAAGGCCCTGTAGGTTATCAGGAGGCTTGTAGGTCAGGCCCAAGTTCAAAGAGGCAACCACTCAAGGGAACGTGCACCATATTTCTCCTAGTACTTCCCATGGCTCCGAGCAGAGCCATCTATCATTTTTCTGAGTGTAACGTTCACCAGCTTGACCTAAGAATGTAAAAATGAAAAGCTAAATGGGAAAGTCCTGTATGGTCATTGATTTTTCACAAGCAGCCATGACCTTGGGCTTAAGAAGTATTTTTCAAATCATAAAGCCATAGATCAGGTAGGAACCTGGAGTCAAGGGTTATCCTACAGAGAATGCACACCGACCCTCCAGCCTCCAACCTGCCAATCCTCTATATTCCTTCACTGTAAGAGATTCTATGCCAGCCTTGATAGCTTGTTCTAGGGCTTAATGGCTTCTCAGTCAAAAGGAACTGCATCTCATCTAATTTAAATCTCCCTTACCACACACAGTCAAAACGTATTGGCTCAAGATCATAGCACAAATGCAAAAAGGCTGCTTGTTCTCCTCCATACAAATGCATATTACCTCTTAGAAGACATTTATTTTTTATTTGCAATTTGTATCTCCCACTTAATAAAATGATTAAAGTGTCAGCAGAGAATTATTAACCATACTTTCTCTCGTCTGGCCAATAAAGATCTTTTCCTTTTCAATAATTCCTGCGTGGTTTCACACAGACAAATCAATTCTGAGCTGACTTCCCCGACCTGCGGGACCCACCACTGCTTGGCTTCACCCTCCTGTCCAAATCCATTTCCACCACTCTTGCCCTCTACTCTAGTGAGGTTGTTTGTCCATGAACAGAACATCTTCAGGCCTCCTTTCACTCATGTTGAGTCTCTCATCTGTAATACTTGTTTTCCCATCCAATCTTCCATGGCACTTTCCATTTTAGCCCTTACTAGACTCTCTCTGCTTTGGACTCCTGAAAAACTGTCTGCACTCCACCATTTAGCCTTTCATAATCCCATCACCATTCACCATTGTTCCACATGAGACCTGTCCCCTCCTCATTTTTTAAGTACACTTTTTACTTTACAGCAATTTTAGATTTACAGGAAAGTTGCAAAAATAGTACTGGGAGTTCTCATATACTCCTCACCCTGTTTCAGTTCCCCCTAATGTTATCATCATACATTATGATAGCATAGTGGTCAAAACTAAGAAACCAATATTGAAATATCACTGTTAACTAAACTCCAGGTCTCATTTGGATTTCACCAGTTTTTCCTTAAAGTTCCTTTCCTGTCCCAGGATCCAATCTGGAACACCACATTACATTGAGTCGTCACTTTTCCTTAGAAGTATCTTCTTGTCTTCCAGTGAGAGTTTCTTGGTTTTTCCTTGTTTTTTCATCACCTTGACCTTGATAGTTTTGTGAAGTACTAATCAGGCATGTCCCCCAGTTTGGGTTGTTCTGTTGCTTTTCTTATGATAAAACCATGGTTATAGGTTTTTGGAAATAATAGTACATAGGTGAAATACTCCTCTTATCACATCATATCTGGAGCATGTGACAGCCACAGGACATTACTGGTGAAGTTAACCTTGGTCACCTGGTTAAGGTAGCATTTGCCAGTTTTCTCCACTGTAAAGTTTCTATTTTTCCCTTTCCATACTCTCTCTTTGGAAGCATGTCTAGCTCACACTCAAAGTACCTTCACACTCCTTGTACCTTAACCACCTAATTATTTTGGCTGAAGTTTTGAAGGACCTTTCTAAATTGTCCATATCTCTTCCCAAAGTTCATCTCTAAAAGGAGTATAACACCTTAATATGGATTCAATCAACAGGATAAACATTTCAAAAACTTCTGCACACTATACTCTGGTCAGTTGTTTTTATTCTTGCTACATTACCCTACCCTATAACTCGTTGCAGCTTTTAGAAATATTAATATAGAAATATAAATATCACATAGTCAATATTTTTTAATCTATCTCTTTCAAAAGGTATTTAAAAATATAGAGAAAGGAAATGATCTTAGAGCCTTTAAGAAACAGTTGCAGAACAAAAAAAAGAGGAGAACTAGGCTGTGAAAGACAAGGCCTATCCGGGGAGCGTTTCAGCAATCCTGAAGCGATGAAAAAATAAAACTGGAGCTGAGAGCTCAGAGCGAGTTGAAGGAGGAGCACAAACGTAGTAAAGTGTCAGTGTAGGTGGCAGAATGGCCACAGGGGAAAGAAAGGCAGTGTGTGGAGCTGCGTTTCTCCTCTGTAGTTGTACAAATGAAGAAAAAAAGTCAGATATTTTTATTGATTGGCCCAACATTGGGTAGAAAGTTGGGGCTGAATGACCAATAAGATAAACTAAATTTTTAATAATTTTATGACTCTACAGCATTCAAATTAATTGGAAAATTGCCAGAGTTTTGCTTTTGTTCATGCGATGTTGATCTAGCCCAGATCAGTGTTTCCTGGTGTTTATGCAACACGACACTAGTGACATGAGACTGTTCTCCACCAAAGGTTCTGGGATCCATATATTTTGGGTACTTTGCTATAGACTACTGCAGACTGCCATACTATAGACTAGGGATTGGCAAACTTTTTCTGTAAAGGGCCAGATAGTAAATATTTTAGGCTTTGTGGGCTACATATGGTCTCTGTTATGTATCCTTTTTTTAACAACCCTTTAAAAATGTAATATAGATTTTTAGCTTGAGGTTTGCGCAACAACAGAATATCCAAATGTATATTAGCACAATAAACACTGAAGAGATCTGTAGGATAGAAATCTGTTAACATTGTTTAACCAGATTTATCCCAAACTTACTTAACCGTGGAAATCTTTCTCTGTTACTTATTTAACATCTCACATAAGTAGTTTATATGGAAAATACCTTGGGAAAGTCTTGCCTTTTTCACAAATAGAGAATAATAAAGTTTATCCCTACCTCACCCCATATGCAAAGAAACACTCCAGATGGCTTAAAACCATCAACAGGAAAAGTGTCGGAGACTACCTCTGTGAGCTTAGAACATGAATAGATTCCCAAGCAAGACTCCAAAAGTATTAAGCATAAGGCAAAAATCATGGACTTGACTACATCGAAATTAAGGATTTCTGTTCAACAAATAGCACAATATAAAAACTTAATAACTGAGTAAATGATTGGGTGAAAATATTTGCAATGTCAAAAATCATAAAAGATTATTATTTCAAGGAGCTCTTGCCAATTAATAAGAAAAAGATTGCAAACCTAATTTAAAACATGGGCAAATGATATGAATGAGTAATCTATAAAGGGAAAATCAGAATGATTAACACACGTAAGAATAAGATGTTTGACCTCATTAGTAATCAGAGGAAAGCAAATTGAAAGAATTAAATACTCCTTTATACTCTACATTGGTTGGCAAAAATTTAAAAATTGGATAATAGTCAACGTTGGCAAGGATGTAGGAAAATAGTTTTTCTCATGGACTAGTAGAGGAAGCGTAAGACCACCGCAACCACTCTAGAGGAAAAATTGGCAGAACTTAGTGAAATTCAGTACGTACTCACTCTTGGGTATAAACTCAGAGAATAGGATCCACAGATCCAAGGGTGACGAAAACAATGTTCATCATAGCATTTTATTTTGTGGTAAGGGCATGGGAGACAAGCTAGCTGCCCATCACTAGGGGAATGGATAAATAAAATACGGTAGGAGCTCATTTTGGAATATTGTACAGTAGTCAGAATCAATAAATTGGAGATACATAGAGCAACATAGATAGAGCTCTCAAAAATAGTGTTAAGCGGAAAAAGTAAACAGTGAGATCTATAGCATAATGTCAATTGGTTAAACTTAAAATGTATATACATATTTAAATATATGATATATATATATATATATATATATTTAAAGATTCTTATCAAAGTATATATACCAAACACAGAGGTGGGGTAATAGGGATGAAGGGAAAAAATAGTAATAAGATAAAACTAGGGAGGACTTTGCACAGATGAATGATCTTATTGTATCATGAATGGAAAAGTACAATAACTCAACTCTTGCCCGCTGATGCTAAACTAAAAGTCTTAGTTATATCAATGTAAATGCCTATTACTATTCTACTTTCTGCAAGATTCATCCTCCTTCAAAGAGAAAAATTAAGTTGATCGTATGGTCTTTATCCCCACACTAACCTATTGATCGGTACTCAATAGAGAACACCTTGATTTAAACACATTAAGAGAATTTTTTATGTGGGAAAATATACATAACACCAAATTTATCGTTTTAACCACTGTTAACTGTACAATTCGTAACATTGTGTATTCACAGTATTGTGCAACCATCACCACCATCCAGAAATTTTTCATCTCCACAAACTGAAATTCCACACCCATTAAACAATAATCCCCCACACTTCCTCACCCCAGCCCCTGGCAACCACCATTCTACTTCCTATTTCTATGAATTTCATTATACTAGGTACCTTATATAAGTAGAATCATAAAATGTTTGTTCTTTTGTATCTAGCTTATTTCACTTAGCATGATGTCTTCAAGGTTCATCCATGTGGCAGCATGTGTTAGAATTTCCTTCCTTTTAAAAGCTGAATAATATTCTATTGTACATATATACCACATTTTGTTTATCCATTCATTCATTGATGGACACTCAAGTTGTTTCTACCTTTTGGCTGTTGCAAATAATGCTGCTATGAATATTGGTGTACAAATATCAGTTTGAGTCTCTGCTTTCAATTCTTTTGAGTGTATACCCAGAAGTGGCATTGATGGATCCTATGATAATTCTATGTTTAATTTTTTGAGGAACCTACACACAGTGTAAGTGTACCATTTTTCATTTCCACCACAGTGCACAACAGTTCCAAATTCTCCACATCCTCGCCAACACTTCTTTTTTAAAAATTTTTTTTGTTATTAAGGTATAATTGATCTTATTTTATATTTTGTTTTGTCTTTTATAACAATCATTCTAATGGATGAGAAGTATCTCATTGTGCTTTTGATTTGCATTTCCCTAATGATTAGTGATGTTGAGCATCTTTTCATGTGATTGCTGACCAGGAAGAGAACATTTTAAATTACACAATAAATTAAGAAACTCGTTTTATCTAGTTCTCTGGATAACTTCTTCCATGAAGTCTTGAACACTGATATATTGATTTGAAGTCTTTGTTATAGAATAAAACAAAAGAAAGAAAAAAATACTGAAAGCTTTAAGGATGCCTAGAATTGTCAGCCAGTTAATCAGCATTCACAATTCATTTTTCTGAGCAAGTATTAATGCTTACCCAATGTCTTAATCAGGGCAGACCATTTGCAGTAATGACCCCAAAATCGTAGTGGCTTAACATGGTAGATGTTTTTATTGTTCACATCACACTCCAATGAGTGTCAGCAGGGAGCTCTGTTCCACAGTCATTCACAAACTTGGCCTCCTTCGGGCTAGTAGTCTGCCATCTTAGGAGAGCTTTGGAGTCCGCCACTGGATCCTCCGCAGTTGGCCTGCTGTTGAAGAAAGAAAGTATAGCCCAAAGGCACCCCAACTGTTAACTGCCCAGTCTGGGGCTGACACCCATCACTTCCTCTCAAATGCCACTAGTCATACGGCCCCACTTAGATGCAAAAGAGCTAGGGAACGTAGCCAACGAAGAAGAGAATGCCAATTTTAGTGAAAAGTTGCCGAGTCTTTGCCACAGCTAATAATAAGAGGTTAGAGGAGAATTTTAGATTTGAGAAGAATTTTTTAAAATACAGATTTCTTTTACTGTCTAGAAATTATTTTTAAGACTGCAAATTATTTACTGGTTATAATTCTTAAATTTTGTACCAAAAGTATATGACTTTCTCAAAGAATACATTCTCCTGAGTACCTGGAGTGATAATTTTGTTAGTGTGATTCTTGGATTTTGTTAGTGTGAACTCTATTCATGTCCCATATGTAAACAAAAGCTCTCTGTGAAAAAGCAGTTCATTTTGGGAGGTACTATAAGATATGCAAGAGTTTCTTGAGTGTGTGAAAATAATGTGGATTGATTTTCCCAGATGGAGAAGCAGGATGAAGCAAATGCACCTAGGACCTCAGCATTCATTCCACCTTTGCATATTTTGTATCAATTTCAAGCGAGATCACGAACTACAACCTGCTACTACAGGACTGCAAAGTCAGAGTAAATTTCCTATCACAAAATTATCGAGGGTAAAAAACGCACACATGAGGATCTCAGTAAAATGGACTGAATTAGAGCTTTTCAGCACACACTCTGAAAAACAGAAACACAAAACGATCACGGGCGGGCTATAAATTGTCCCGAGTTACACAATGGAGTAATAAGACAGATGACCTGGAAAATGTGAGCTGGCAGGGTTGTCTGAGATTGATTAGTTTGCTGCACTAATGCTCAGGTAATAGGATGCCTTTCAGCTCTATTCTGCTTATTTTAGTTCAGATTTGTTTTCCCTACTGCCTTAAAAATTAGAAGCGATCCTGTCGCTTCATCCCTGCAATCATACAGAAGCTCACTCCCTTCGCGTTCCTCCAAAATACACAAATGCAATCTTTTTTCTCTGCAAGAAAAATGCGGTTCACGTTCATCCACTGTCATCAACACAGTTTCACAAAGGACTTCCTAAGGGACTAGTTTCAAAACATTGCAAAATGTCAAGAATTGGACAGGAGGATGAGAAAACAAAAAGGCAACAATCTAATAGATGCAAAGAAGGAAGCCATGAGCAAGTTACAAAATTGAAGAGAGAGATGTGAGTGAATCAATCTCTAGGCTACAGACTTCACAGGGAAACTGAAAAGGAAGCATTCGTTCCAAACCCACTAAGGAGAGGCCTGACGAGGTGTGTCAAGGGGCAAGTGGGGAATTTCAGAGCCACGTTTTGGGAGTAGGCAGAAAATCAACCAAACAAATCAATTTAGAAGAGATAGCCATGGAATGACTTGATGCAGAGCGGACAATGGGAAGGACAAAGGACAAGCTTAGGAGTAGATACATGATTTGCAGCCTGTCAAAAATCTCCAACATGAAAAGTTATGCTGTAGGCAGTCTTTTATAAACCTCCATCTAGGTAATCCTAGTTAAATTGCTTTCTGCTGGGGAGAACTCCAGGCTAATCCAACCTGGAGCTTTCGCATAGAGGTTTGTGAGCTGTCAATGTAAGTATTCTGTTATCTGAGGGGGTGTTGTGCACAGAAAATATTGTTTATAGTTACTGGATTTAGAGTTAAACTAGTTGATGAAATAACAAATTTAAAATATTGTTTACTTTAAGACCTGAGGTTAAAAATCTTATTAGACTATTTATGTATCTGGTAAATTTTGTAAAACAAAATCCAGGAGGTCTTTGATTGGTACCTGACCCACTCACATTGAACATTCTAAGCATCTGTCACAATGAATCCCATTTACAAACTTAATCTGATCCTTTTCAACATTTTAAAGTTCATTACTAAAAATAACGTATTCGATTTCTTTTTAAGCCCTTCAAATGCCTAAATAGGGAGGCTTACAAGCAGAAGAAGTAACACTTACTTGAAGTACTTAGAAACTTTTGTAAATCTAATGAATTAAAATTTTAAGTTCTTTTAAACAGTGTCATACTGCTTACAGGCTAAGTCCATTTTTTGTATTCCTTTTTGCTTAAATGGCAAGCCTAAAATCAATTACACATTTTAAATCAGATGCACAAGAGTGACCTGTCAGTTTCTCTAAAATACTAAATTCTCTAAGACATGACATACACTTTTACTATCAAGCGTTCATGAAATATTCCTATACTTAACACATGTGTATTAATATTAAGGATTTGTTATACTTTTTCATCTCTATATTCAATTCTTATCTTATAGTTTCATATCTTAGGCAAATTGGGGTTATTACCTTGACAATGACCGCAATAGGATCATTCTCTCAGGCAGCCTGAGATTGCTTATTGATCACAGATCTGAGGCCAGCATACAGACTTGGGGGATGAATAAATCCAATAGGATTCTTTCTGAGTCATTGAAGGACATACTGAGCCTTTTGGAGATGACCTCTATGACAATGAAGAGCATCAAATCCCGTATCCTTCAGATAGGGTGAGTTGCTCCTGGTTTAAAGTTATACTTTATGTAATTCTTTCATCTGATAATCTCAAGTCATCAACACCTTACCCAGACTATACTATTTTCTTTTGTATATCACTGAATTTTAGATTCTTTTCTTATTATTCATGTCTGTAGACCACCAACTTCCTGGCTTTTTAATGAAATCCACTCCTCTCACACTTTTTCATGCTGTGTGGTTACAACTCTAAGCTGATCCAGGAGCAGGATGAGGAAACGCAGCAAAAGGGATGGACTTGTGTGTGGATTCTGTCACTGATTCTGGACCAGGTGACTCAGCCTAGAGGGACCAAAGAGAATGTTTTCTCCATAACACCTCCCCCGAGTGTCCCATTCAAACTTCCTTCTCTTCCGTGCTGCCAGTTCCACAGCAGTACAGGGCATGTGCAAAGTGCAGCATGTCCTATTTTACTGCGATGAGTAGGATCTCAGGTCACAAGCTGTAAATTAGTTGCCTGTTCTCAGTCCCCGGCCACTCCATGCGGTTTGACTTAGCTCCAAGTATTCACATATGGTAGGCTGAATAATGGCCCGCAAAGATGTTTGTGTCCTAATCCCCAGAAACTGTGACTGTGTTATCTTATATGGCAAGAAGGACTTTACAGATGTGATTACATTAGGGATCTTGAGATGGAGAGATTATCCGGGATGATCCAGGTGGGCTCAACAGAACTACGAAGAGTCCTAATAGAGGGAGGCTGAAGATGAGAGTCAAAGAGGGAGATATAATGGAGGAAGGAAGAGATTAGAGCCAATGGAGGAAGGGGCCACAAGCCAAGGAATGCAGGTGGTCTCCAGAAGCTGAAAAAAACAAGGATTTTCCTCTGAAGCCTCCAAAAGGAACCAGCCCTGATGACATCCTGACTTTAGCCCAATGAAACTGATTTTGGACTTCTGACCTCCAGAACTGTAAGAGAACAAATTTGTGTTGTTTTCAGCCAATACATTTGTGATAATTTGTTACAGCAGCATTAGGAAACTAACAGGACCAGTCTCTTCCAGACAGCTGTGATTTTGGTCATGCTGTGTGGCTCCTCCTCAGATCTGAACTTCGAATATCACAGTGTCCTTTCTGCCGAGGCCACCCCTATCTTCATGCAGTAGGGTCATTGGTCATGTGCTCTCAAATGCATTCCCCTACAAGCTGCATTTTCCGGACTCCCATCACCTGGCTTCTGGCAGGAACCAGCCAATGGAAGATACTAGAAGACTAGAGGGCAGGATGGAAGGAGAAACCAGTGCATTTCTTACCCTCTTTCTATGCCATGGAGAGGGTACCTCCAGGAGTCACTGCATCTCCTCCACAATTCCTGCTCCCAACTGTCAGGATGACCCTCCTAAGTCCTGGCCTCCACAGTGCAGGACACCTCCCTGCCCTACCCCCCTCCTCCCCGCTCCACAAAACTATCACTGTGGCTCTACCACCTCCTCCCTTGTCCCTCTAGCCAGGGGTGGGAGCAACTGCTTTCTCTATTTGCTCATCTGTGTTGCCTCACCTTCCCCCGTTTGGCTTTTCAATTCTTCTAAACACAGTGTATCTCATTTTCTGTAATAAATTTCCACCGTGAAAAAACTTGAGGCATTTCTGTATTGTGCCACAGTAATGCTGTTTTTCTCCGTGTCCTCGGTCATTGCAGTGCAGGGAGGGAATGTGGCTCTTTTCTGATCCTGCAGTCTACCTCGGAACCTGAGAAGTTTCCTGCCTCTCACTTCTCTAGGCCTCCTGGAATCCTGACCCAGAAACGTCCTCTGACTCTGGCCCACAATTTCCCAAGCCCTGCCTTTTCCTGAGGGTATGCTCTTGAATATTTTTTAATTTCATAGCATCTCAACAGTTTTCTTCATACTAATTTACCATTTGTATATTAGTCACCAACTCTGGCTATCTTAAGCTAAAGGAATTTGTTGGAAGGACACAGGGCTCAGAGAATCAACAGGTGGCTGGAGGCATAAAACCTTTAAAACCAGCAGGACCCGAGGGAACCCAGAGGACGAGGTACAAGAAGAGCCACCGCCACGCAGTGCCGTGGGTTGGTCAGCCCCTGCCCAGGCTCCTGCGATGACAGTCCATTTCTCAAGTCCTTTCAGCACCTGCTCAAGATTCCAATTCCTGAGACAGTGAGTCTGATTGGTTGAGCTCAGATCGTGTGTTGTCCCTTAGGGAGAGAAGGATGGATTCCTTTCAGTTTCCTTAGAGGAAGGCACGTGCTCTCTATGCCATCAGGTTGACACATGTCGGGGAAGCACAGTTCCCTCCAATGAAATCAGGATGCTATGAAAGGGTATTGATGTTGGATGGCCAATAACAATAAAATGACCATTTTCTACCCATTATCTTGTGTTTCCAAATCCATGACTGATCTTTTTGATATTAACCTTCTCACAGCTCCACATTTCTATTTTATCTCACAAACTCTTTGTTCACCTTTTAATCCACATCTTTTGAAAAGGCATTATTCTTGGACTGTATCGTTGATGGTTTAGGATTTTTTCAAACTATTTTTTATAATTAATTTCATAATCTGCAACATATTTAATGAATGTGAAGTGTGAAGACACATTGTATTATCATCCCCTGTAAAGCAAGTTCAAATGAGACATAACATTTCCAGGCATTGAATAAGTTCCCCAGTTTAGTGCATTGGGATTCCAGTAGACATCTGGGATAAATAAGAGGGTTTTTTTCTTTTTAAACTTCTGGTTTAACTGTCAACAAAACAGCATGTTCTCCACAAAAATGCTCTTAAGATGCATGGTATTTCTCCAGTGAGACAAACATACCATTCACCAGTCATCAGATATTTATAAAGGGAGTCCTTACTTCACTATTGCTCCACTGCCCATCAGGAAAGGTTTCAAGCCTCAGCCTTCATTCCTAGGTTTTCTGTATCAGCCAAATCTCCTTCCCAGGAGCCCTCATAAGTTTCATCTGCACCATGCTTGCTGTGGCAGATGAAATCAAGTTGTTGCACGTGGCGCACATCAGTGACTTGGTGCTTGGGACCAAAGTGAACATTTGGTAAACAAGCCCGCTGCCTTAAATTCCCCCTGAATCACTTTTCCTGTTACACAACCATTTGGTAAAGGAAATGCAGTCCACACGGACGAGTGGTGAAAACAGTGGCATTTCTCTAAACCAGCATCAGTCTACAGAATAGGAATGGGACTCTTGCTTCTTTTGCTTTGTGCCACAGGCCTACAGATGCTGACCCTCTCCAGGACGCTGCTGCAGAATGACCTCTCTCCCTCTCTGGGACACAGAAACCTCCACCAGCTCATGCTGGCTGCCCAAGATGTATTATGTAAAGCTTACTGGGTACTGCCTGTGGTGAGTCACCAGGTCAGATTGCGCTTGTCTAGAACAGAGAAATCCTTAACACAATGCACAAGGTTTCCGAAGAAAGAGGAAGCTATTGATAACTTTCCTTCCATCATTCTGAGCTACATCACTAACTTGTCTTCTGTGTTATTTTTGGAAGCAATTTCATTCCTTGCTTCTTGGTCCCTGGTTACTTATCTTACTTTAGCATATTTCATAAAGAAGATGAAGAAGATCAGCCTCTTTTTGTTATGCTTTGTCTTCTTTAGAATCACAGCACAGCATTCACATACCACATACCACGGGACTATTTAAAAATATAAAAACAAATGACAATATTGTCTGCCTCATACAAGCTCAATAAATACTTGTTGATGAACTGCCAACCCCCAACCAAAAAGAGAAGGAATGTCAGTTATACAATGATTCTCTTTATAACAAATTCAAGAGCATTCACTTATTCACTCATTAAATTTATTGAGTGCCTACCGCAGTCAGGCACCAGACTAGGCACAGGGGAAACAATAGCAAACAGAACAAGATATTGTCCTTGCTTTGGAGCAACAGATATTAATCAAATAATTACACAGATACACAAACTACAATGGTGACCAATGTTAGGAAGAGATACAAAATGCTATAAAAACCTACACTAATGGGGTTTGATTAGCTAGGAGGGTCAGGAAAGCCTTCCCTGAAGAAATGGTACTTGAGTTGAGCTCAGAAAGATGAGTGGAAGTTACTCAGCTGAGAAGAGCATCCCAGGCTAAGAGAATAGCTTTGGGGCAGGAGGGAGTATTGGTGGTAAACACAAAGAACTGGAAAGTCGTTGTGTTTAGACAGAGAGAATGAGGAAACTCAGGGAAGGATAGGAGCCTGAAAACCTAACCATGGGCCACACTAAGGAGTTGTCTTATCATAAGAACTATGGGAAGTCACTGAAAGATTTCTTAGGCCCTGGAACAAGAAGACCAGGATCTGGCTCAAGGATGGGGAACATGAAACCTGTGGGTACCAGTCAGTTCCCCTCCTGGGCTTTTTGAAGCATCAAAGTGGATATAAGAAAAGCATGGGCAAAAGATACCTGCCAGGTTCCCCCTCTGGTTCTCATGCGTCTCATAGTCTCATGGGTCTTAGTAGTTTGTCAGAGCGACCAATCCCTTAAATGTGACAGTCCTTGAACCATGGAGTTTCCAGTATTTTTTTGTCTACCCACGTAAGGAACGATTCTGGCCACTCAGCAGTCCACATTACCCAGGCCTAAAGTCCCAGTTCTGCATGATGAAATTCTTGCTGGACTGTATTTAAGAATTTTCTGTGTCTTTGTTGCAGAACCTAGGAATTCTCTGTTTAGAGACTTTCTATTGGCAAAGCCTGCCTGTTGTTGATCACAAGGGTTTTGAAAAAGGATGAGTAATACAGAGGTTTTTGTTCTGGAAGTACCACTCTGGCTGCAGTGTGTGGAACAGTTACAGGAGGACCACAGTGGGTGTAGTGGGAGCAGGTAGGAGGTGAGGTGGTTTGGACCAGCATGGGGATGACGTGCTACTTATTTAGTTATTTAGGAGATAAATGTCAACGGGGCTTGGTGGGTGATGTAGGGATGAGATTCTAGGTTTATGAATCACTCAACTAGATGGATTCTCAAACTCATTAAAAACCCATAATAGGAGGGCTTCCACATGGAAGGAGCTTGGAAGTTGCCATTCCATCCTAACAACAAGTAAAAAGCTGAACAGACTGAAAAATCAACAACTCTTCTTGGATCCACAAGAGGAAGGACGTAAACTGTTGCCCCATGATCAGGAAGACAGACAGCAGAATACAGGGAGTTAGGGCTTACCAGAGCAGAAACTGCCATGGGAGCCAATGCCCGGGAGGGAAAACCTGATCTGTAATTGATGAATTGCTGGATCCTGTGTGTGGACAACTCTGAGTTAAAAACTCCAGGGGGCCCCAGTCATGGAGGGGATAGAGGGACAAACATTGTAAGATTTACCTCCAGGAGCTCCACCAGGTTCCCACAGTAAACATCAGAGAAAAAAATTCCCTCATGTTTCCAGCAGGGGGAAGGGAAACGGAACCATTTTTGAAATACACCGGAGCACTCTACTCTTCTTAACAAAAGCAAGGGGAACTAGTTAACCAGAACTTAACCTGCTGGGGTATTATCAGAGCCTAACTGACCAGGAGAAGGGAAATACCCAGCTCCAGCCAGCTCTAGCCATCCTGTCCCACCTAAGAGGGGAGAAAAAAAAAAACTAAGAAACGCTTGTGAAGTTCACAGTCCAGAGGCACAGGCTAAGACTGAGACCTAACCACAGGACTATAGAACTCTTCTCCTCCCCACACCTCGCCACCACATCATTAAAGGCCCATTTACAGCAGTTTCTTTTGCCCTGAGTGTCATGTTCACCTATCAAGAAAAAATTATAAAACATACTAAAAGAAAAAAACACAGTTCGAACAGATGGAACGAGCACCAGAACCAGACATGCCAGGGATGTTGGAATTATCAGATAGAAAATTTAAAACAATATGATTAATATCTTAATTGTAAGGCATATAACATCTTATAATGGTTCTGATGGATAAAGTAGACAACTTACCAGAACAGGCAAACAATGTAAACAGAAAGATGGGAATTCTAAGAAAAAACCAAAAAGAAATGCTAGAGATGAAAAACACTGCAACAGAAATGAAGGTGCCTTTGATGGGCTTGTTAGTAGACTGGACATAGCTGAAGAAACAGTCTCTGAGCTATAAACTGGTAATAGTGCCATTCGTTAAGATAGGGAACAGGGCAAGAGGACCCAATTAGGTCTTGGATATGTACATCATCAAAAGCAAAACTTTTAAAGATGAAATGTTTCTCTCCATGCTGAGAAGGAACTGTGGCAGGTTTGCCCTGTGTACAGGGAAGTGTGTAGGAACTGTGTGGGAAAGCAAGATGGGGAAAAACTGGGCCAATGAGAAAAGACACAACTTCGATGGAAACCACAGGTAGTTATTATTTTCCATACCATTTTCTTAAGACTACAGAACAAAGTGCATGAAGAAGCTATGCAAATAAACATAGGAGACACCAAGATGGAAAGAATTTCCCAAGTATTCATTATCCATCAATTGAAATTTTTTCTGCTCTGAAGCCAAGTAAGGCAGAGAAACTGGATGTTAGATATCTGTTAGACTCTAACAGATGATAGCTGGTGTTCAGAGGTCAGGCTCTATGGAACATCAGCACAGCTCCAGGCGTGGTGATGAGAATCTTGTTTGGTGGGAATGAACCAAATCCCCCCAGCATGTCTAAGATCCATTCTATTCCTAAAATTTGATAATGCTGTATTCACTCTAAACAAGACTCAAAACACAGGCCATCATATCTCTGATCTGTTTTTGATCTCACAGATGCGTGTCACATCGTCCTTCTTATGGCCACAAGCTTAAGTTGGCATAGAATTGGAGTATTAGGCCCATCTGGCTGGAAATTCCCTAATAAGCCTGGGAATTCCAAAGGTGATGATGGAGCCCAAGGGGAAGAGAAGGTAGGGATGCTGCAGAAGCACGGATCACAGCAGGGGCCAGTGAACAGGTCCCCTTCCAAGACTCTGCCCTCCCACACCAGTTATTCAGTCAGCACTGGTATTGCATTTGGCAACAGAAACATAGAGAAATGTAAGGTGACTTGGAGAGCTAATTCAAACTATACCTGGCAAATATTATCAGCCCCCTCATTTCCACTAAAATAAATCAGTTGAACTATTTTTATTCAGTAATTGTACTCTGATTTTAAACAGTTACTAGAAGCTAAAACTTAGCCTTCAGCTTCAGAGTGATGCTCATTGTTAATTTTTAATCAGTCTGCTATATCAGTGTCCATTTACGGATGACAGACAAAGCAGAAACACCTTTGTTTATATGTTTTGTCTGCAGATGTATGTCTACAGATGAGAAGGAACAAAGGAACTCATTTACTGAGAAGCAGAAGATGGGCCTTTTCTCCATTTAGAGACAAGCAGTACAATCCTGTGGGTGAACAAGGTTTCAACACCTGCTGCAGGATGGAGAAGAAAGGCTTTGGGCTAAGTACCAATCCCGGCATACTGGTGCTAACTCGGCTATTTTTGCACTATTCATTGCGATGCACCAATGTGAGGGGCAACCCTATAAATATTACCTGCATTATAGTGGACCATAACCATACCATCAAGCTGCAGACTGAGAACTCTAGGATCATTTTTGCAGAAAAAAATATATAAAGTATTTTATGCCTTAATGCAAGTGTAAAAGGGTGAAATTAAGCTGAACTACAGCTATACCTGGCATGATGCTCAAAAGCATGGATCACTGGAAGTTGAGAGGAGCAACCAAGAGAGAGGGTGATGAACCAGAACACAAAAGGATCTTGGCAAACTGGAAGGGTGTATCGTATCTATCAAGCTGACGTTTGATGGGATGAGTATAAGGAATTTCCCTCGCAGCCAAAAACCAATTCCACAAGTGTAGGTTGGAGGATATGTGGTTTAGCAATAACACAGGAAAAAAGTTTAAGGTTTTCATTTATTTTACAGTCAATATGATGTGAATACACAAGAATAATTAATCTTGGTTCCATTTATAAACTATGAAAGTATCGGGCAAAATATATGTAAATATTTTGCTCTGGTAAAACCTCAGTACAACCTGATTATTGTACCCATTTCTCAGGAATACCTAAGAGGACCTATTTTGGTTAGGATAAGTCTAGGCTACTGATTCAATGAGATCCATTGACAGAGTGGCTTAAACAACAAAGAAGCTTGCTTCTCTCTTGTGTAACAGTCCCAGGTCAGTGTATTAGGATGGCAAGTGGCTCTGTTCTGTGCAGTCATTCAGGGAACCAGGTTCCTTCCACCATCATTACTTCATCATCCACTGGGGCGTTATCATCTACTACAGGGTGGACACTATGACCAGGTTTCAGTTGAAGGGATAGAGAAAGGGCATAAGGAAGACATAGCCACTGTCTTAAGGTTCTGACCAATAATTGGCACTCATCACTTCTGCTCATATTCCACGGTCACCCAGTGGGCCCATCCCTAACTGCATGGGAGGCTGGGGAAGGGAGCTGCCCCAACCACCTGACTATAATTCTACGGTAATGAAGGAAAGAGAGAACCGATTTTGGTGGCTAGACCGTAGTCTCTGCTACAAACCGTTGAAGAAACAGCGATCAGAGTCACGGGGACAAGTTGCATATTGTGTTAAGAACCTATCACATCAGAAGAAAATAAGTATTGTGTTTCCCGTGAAAGCGATTAGACTAGTTTAGTTCTGTGTGGCTAAAGGGGCTCAAACTAAGATAAATAGGTAAAGGACTTTCTAAAATGGTTATCAGAAGATAAGAGGGCTTCCTTCTAGAGGCGGAAATTCCCTCTTACTAGAGGTGTTTGAGCAGAAGCTGGAAGACCTTTGGACTTCTTTTAGGGGTTTTATAATTTTTTCAGGCATTCTCAGTGGCCAAGTGAGATCATTAATGCCCCTTTCCAGCACTGGGTTTCTACGATTCGATCTAAACTTGTGTTTTTAGGTAATGGGGTAAGGGAAGGGAATCTCAAAATGTCTTAGGTGCTTGCTGTATGGAGGCCTCACAACAACCTTGGGAGGCAGGCCTTGTTCACATGTTACCGATGCTCAGAAAGGTTAAGGACCCAGAGCTATTAGGTGGCATTACTGGAAATGCAATCAACACTGGTCTGATTTCTAAACCCACAAGGTTACCATCCCACAACGAAAGTCAAAACTGAATTGTATTCCCTCTTATTTCCTTTCACTCTCCCCCCACGCTCTAAATCCTTTATCTTATCAGGGTCCGCTGTCTAGATGGGACTGGCTGTTCTGTAGGATTTAGCACAAGAAGATCGGATCACTTTGACATCTGGTCCTTTTTCCAGCTCTTTCCACTGGGGCAAATAGCTTATTCATCACCCACGTTATCCCTCAGCCCAGAGGCAGAGCTGCCTATTCATTCAGCAGCCTCTGCCCCTCGCTCCTCCCTAAGATGGGTGCCGGGATTCTCCTGTAACCCCAGACCAGACCACAGGGAATCATTTTCTGCTTTCCCCTGCCAGTGTTGTGGAAAAAAGTCAGGTTTAATTTGAAATTAATTCTCCAGCCCTTGTGCATTGAAATGGATGTCAGAAGTGAATTAATCACCACCAAAGCTTCCACCATAGAAAATGTACCCAGATTCCCTCCAAAGAGAGGATGACTCATGTGAGCACCTGTTTTGTCTCCTTAGTAACTGGTCTTCGATTTCCCTTTTGTATTTGCATGCAGGCGAGCACAGCAAATTGACTGGGAGAAGGGAAGAAGTTCACGGCATACGGCATACGGAGTGTGCTTTCGGCAGAATGTCACCTGTAATACTGTTTGCAGACTATCTTGCGCTTTGTGCACTCACTTGGCGTCTCTGTTATAACCCCAGCATTGATTCAACTGCAGACTCAGGGTGAACATAAGTCTGGAAAATTATTAATGGTCTCAGGGAAGGTTTGGTGACACACAATGAAATTGGTACTGGTGTAATCTCTGTATTGGGAAGATACATTCATCTCTGTATTAGAAATATGCCTTTCTTGCCTTTAACCTTTGCTGCAATTAGAGTTAGGCACACAACTCTATCAAGAAGGAGGTGGGTGGGGTGGAAGGGAGAGGTTCAATCAAACCACTCTTCCGGCTTAACCACAGGAAACAATATTCTGAGAATTGGTTTTATGTGGTTCTGTGTGGTTTTGTCTATCTTTTTCACAGAGCCCTCTCTCGCAGGGACTGTGGTAAAATACAAAGAATATTTGGATCAAGAGCTTGACACCCACGTCCCGGTATGTCCTCAGCCACTAATGAGCTGGTGCCTGTAAACTAATCACTTGGCTTCTCTGGGTTTCCTCTTTGGAAACTGAAGGATCCAACTAGATGACGCCATTATCCCTCTCAATTCTGAAACTGGGACTCCATTTCCCAGGATCTTATTGAGTTTTAAAGTTAAAACTAGGTAGCTTAACACTTAAATTTATTGGGCCAGAGATCATCCAGAATGGAAGGTTACCTATCCTGGCCTTTTATTTCACAAATCACGTCCAGAGAAGTTAAGTCACTTGCCTGAGATCACATGGAATTCAAGTCTTTTCATAGATTTACTTTTTAGTTTATACTTTTTTCATAATTCAACATGCTTGTGGTTGCAATCAAATAGCTCCAGAAGATTTGTTATGAAAAATAGTTCTCAGCTGCCTTCCTTTTTCTACTCCCCAAAGGCAGCTACTTTAAAAAATGTTTTTAACAAATTCTCTTGGGTATTTACCTCAATATCTCTAAATAATATACTGTTTGAGCTTCAGCTATTGCCTCAACTACAAAACACAGATTTCTCATCCCCTCTTCTCTCTGCGTGGTTATATATCATAATTTTATGGTCACATATCACTTAACAAGGGGGATACATTCTCAAAAATGTATCGTTAGGTGATTTCATCATTGTGCGAACATCACAGAGTGCTCTTGCACAAAGCTAGGTGGTGCAGCCTGCATCATACCTAGGCTATATGGTACTAATCTTGGGGGAACCATTGTCATATATGTGATCTGTCATTGAGCGAAAAATCATTATGTGGCACATGACTGCACTTCAATCAGTAATCTGTGTTAATTTGAGGACATAAATATTATTCACAGTTGAACTATGTAGCATATTATAATTACTTTCCCTTTATGCTTTCTTTTCCCTGAAGTTAATAATCATGTTTTTATTTTGTTAATTTTTTACGAACATCACAAATTCAACCCAAACTCCCTATAATTGTGTCTATATTGTATTTTGAAACTCGTTTAGGTGTGGTACAAACTTCATCTTCTCGAAGACATATCTCCCGGGACCTTCTGATCTGATCGACCTCAGTCTGGACCAGTTTTTCTCAAGGCCTGCTGTACAGTGGTCTCAACTTGTTCTCCCCGTTGACTGTCCTCCTGGGAATACCCTTCACCTCCCTCTTGTTTTGGATCTTCAGCGTCCTGGATCCCACATATTCTTTCTTGGTTTAATCCCCAATTTTGACAGACTCTTTCTTCCAGTAAATTCCTAAGAAGAGGTACACGGAAGGTAAATTTTTTGAGACCTTGTATGTCCAAAATGTTTTTATTTTACCCTCAAGATGATTGATAGTTTTTCTGGGTATACAATCCTGGATAGAAAATTATTTTTTTCCTCAGAAGTTTGAAGGCATTTGTGCATGTTAATATGATCCAGTTGCTGTGGAGACAAGTAGGGCTTTTAAACTATTTGTGAAGGGGTGCTCTCTGACTTCAATGCAGGTGTTCATGGGATCCCTAAGAGATCACTAAGCTTCTTTGTGTTCATCACATTGACTCGTCTGTATCTTTTCCTGTACCTGCCACTAACTACTTGTTTGCCTCAGGGCTCGGTTCATAAATCCCTTCTTTTTCTGCAGCTTCATTTACAATGAAAACGTGACTGACACATGGACTTACTACTCTCATAGTGATGTGAGTTTCAATGAAATAAGCATGCACTGTGGAAGCATTTGCTTGACAAATAGTACCTGGATACTCACAAAATCTGACAGGAATTTTATTTCCTTAATATCCACTAGTTTCCTTCACAAAAGCTTTAATAATAAAATAATAGCCAATGGTAACTATTTCCAAAGAGAGTTTTCATTGAGGATACATTAATTGTACTAAAATACTATTAGTTGTAGCCTTATAAATTGTTTGAAAATATGTAAATAGCAGATAGCCCAAAAAAGATGCTTGTTGAGGGAATATTGGATTAAAAAGGCAAACATCTATCTTTCTTTCTTCCTCAAATCTCTTCAAATGACAAAAAAGATTTTAAGGAGATAAAAAAGGAACAAGCTTATAATGTCACTGGAAGACAAGGGGGTAGGTGCCACTAATAACCCAGGGCATATGGGAATTCTTGGAGGAAAGAAATCAGGTGGAAATTGCAGCTACAATAGCAACTTTAAAAACCTTAAAGGATTACTATAATTAACTTTATGCCAATTAAGTTGAAAGCATAATTTTTAAGACAAACATAAATTATCAAAAGTACACCAGAAGAAATAGTAAGTCTGCTGAATAAATCAGCTATTTTAAAGAAATTTAATCAAATAAGACAGGATGATGTCAAGATGGTGGTGTAGGTGGACTCTGAACTCACCTCCTCCCATGGACACAACAAATTTATAACTACTCTTGGAACAATTACTCCTGAGAGAGGACTGAAAACTGGATAAAAAGAACCCTCACAACAATGGACAGTGCTGACTGAGGTGGAAGAGGCAGAAATTCTTTTCTGGAGAGGAAAAAGTCACATTTTAGCCGTGACACTTCACGGCCAGCTGGGAGTGCTCATAAGGTATACAGCCTTCCCTGGAGGAGTGGAGGATCTGAGTGGGTGAGCGTTACCACAATAAGCAGCTTTTGGACTCAGCACAACCGAGATAAGTGTCATAATATCCAGCTTTGCTGGCTATTAACTACAATGGAGAATATCCCCAGAAAAGATATCAGACATAAGGGGGGAAAAAGCCTACTTTTAAAGCACACATGTACAAATTCACCCATTTCAGAAAGGAACCTAAAATACCAGAAAGAAAGCTGCACAGTCCTTTGGTGAAAAGAGATTCACCTGGCAGGCTTTAGGTGCATCTCAGTGAGAGATGAGATCTCCCCAGGGACTGAGGCATTGGTGGCAGCCATTATTTTGACGTAGTACAGAGGTACTGACACAGTCACTGGCAAACGCCATTGGAGTTCTTCCCCTGGTCTGTTAGCGCAGGGGTCTGCCCCATCCACTACAGCACTGATTTAATCCAGCTCAGCCAAGGTAGGCAGTCTGCTCTAGGGACCAACCCCATCCAACAGCAAGCCCTTGGGCAACTTGTAGGCCCGCATAGGTGAGGTGCCCAGAACCCCTACAGCCAAGTGAATGAGTCCACTTCTGCAGGGCAGGGAGTGTTCAGGGGGTGGGCCTGCATTCGTGGAGTGAATGGAGCCTCTGCAGTGGGGTGACTGGGTCCACTTCAATGGGTCAAGGCACATGCAGAGGGCAGGACTGTGTTGATGGGATGTGTGGCCCTGCGGGTGGTGGGGCTTGTTAGTGGCAGCAGACTTGTGCTTCTCAAACAGCCATGCAGGGGATCAGCTCCACTTTCCAAAACCTGAAATAATTGTGTGCTTCCATGCCTGGGGCTGGCCCCACTCAGCTACAATCCTGAGAGAACAGACAGCAGCCTTGCAGGCCAGAGGCCTACAGCAATGATAAGCCCCTCAGCCTAGCAATCAGCCATGCTGGGGACCTACTCACTTAACAGAAAAACCAAACAGGAATGTGCTATTAGACCTTGCAGCCTACTATACCGGGGCTCCCCAGGTATGATAAAGTGACTGAAGGGATCATAGCAGCCACACTCAGCTGAGCATTACAGCCAGCAGACCAGGGGGACAGCCTAGACTCCCCAGGCACCTGCAGCAAGAGCAACTCTGCCACATCACCATGACACATGTAGTCTACACAGGGAACACTCCTAGAACATTTGGAACTGTCAACAACAGGGAAGCACACTGCTGGGCCTCATGAGGCATCTCTTACATAAGGCCACCTCTCCAAGATTGAGAGATGTAGCTGACCTCCCTAATACATAGATATAAGCACAGAGAAAAAGGCAAAATGAAGAAGCAAAAGAATATATTCCAAGTAAGGGAACAGGACAAAAGCCCAGAAAAAGAACTAAATGAAACAGAGATAAGCAATCTACCTTACCATGAGTACAAAACTAATAGTCATGAGGATGCTCACTGATCTTGGGGAAAGAATGGGTGAACTCAATAAGAACTTCAACAAAGAATTGGAAAACACAAAAAATAACCAATCAGAAATGAAGAATACAACACTGGAAATGAAAAATTCACTAGACGGACTCAATAGCAAAGTGGATGATACAGAAGAACAGATCAGTGAGCTGGATAAAAGACTAGAAGAAATCATCCAAGCTGAACAGATAAAAGAAAAAAGAATTAAAAAGAACCAGGACAGTCTAAGGGACCTCGAGGACAACATCAAGCACACTAACATCTGTATTATATGTGTCCCAGAAGGAGAAGAGAGAGACAAAGGGGCAGAGAATCTATTGGAAGAAATGATAGCTGAAAACATTTCTAACCTAAAGAAGGAGACAGACATCCAGGTGTAGGAATCACAGAGAGCACCAAACAAGATAAAAAAAAAAGAGGCCCACATCAAGACACATTATAATTAAAATGACAAGAATTAAAGATAAAGAGAGAATCCTAAAAGCTGCAAGAGAAAGGCAAGAAGTTGCATACAAAGGAAACCCCATCAGCTGACTTCTCAGCAGAAACTTTACAGGTTAGAAGGGAGTGACACAATATATTTAAAGTGCTGAAAGGAAGAAACCTTTAGCCAACAATACTCTAGCCAGCAAGGTTATCATTCAGAGTGGAAGGAGAGATAAAGAGTTTCCCAGACAAGCAAAAACTTATGGGATACAGTAAAAACGGTTCTAAGAGGGAAGCTTATTGCAATACAGGCCTACCTGAACAAACAAGAGAAATCTCAAATAAACAATCTAACAGTGCACCTAAAGGGACTGGAAAAAGAAGAACAAAGCCCAAAATCAGTAGAAGGAAGGAAATAATAAAAATCAGAGCAGAAATAAATGAAATAGAGACTTAAAAAAAAGAAGAAGAAAAAAATCAATGATATTAACAGATGGTTCTTTGAAAAGCTAAACAAAATCAACAAACTTTAGCTAGACTCATCAAGAAAAAAAAAGAGAGAAGGCTCAAATACATAAAATCATTAATGAAAGAGGAGAAATTACAATGGACACCTCAGAAATACAAAAGATTACAAGAGAATATACCAAAAGCTATACCCCAACAAACTGGATAATCTAGAAGAAATGGATAAATTCTTAGAATCATACAACCTTCCAAAACTGAATCAAGAAGAAATAGAGAATCTGAATAGACCAATCACCAGTAAGGAGATCAAAACAGTAATCAGAACCTCCCAAAAAATAAAAGTCCAGGATCAGATGGCTTCCCTGGTGAATTCTACCAAACGTTCAAAAAAGACTTAATACCTATCCTTCTCAAACTCTTCCAAAAATTTGAAGAGAAGGGGAGGCTTCCTAACTCATTCTACAAAGCCAACATTATCCTGATACCAAAACCAGATACGGACAACACAAAAACAGAAAATTACAGATCAATATCACTGATGAACATTGATGCAAAATCCTCAAAAAAATACTAGCAAATCAAATACAACAATACATTGAAAAGATCATCCACCATGAGAAGCTGGATTTATTCCAGAGATGCAGGGATGGTTCAACATCCACAAATCAATCAACATGATACACCACATTAACAAAATGAGGAATAAAAATCACATGATCATCTCAATAGACTCAGAGAAAGCATCTGACAAGATTCAGCATCCATTTATAGTAAAAACTCTAAATGAAGTGGGTATAAAAGGAAAGTACCTCAACATAATAAAGGCCATATATTGGACAAACCCACAGCTAATACCATTCTCAACGGAGAAAAATTGAAAGCTATCCCCCTAAGAACAGGAACCAGACAAGGATGCCCACTGCCACCACTCATTTAACATAGTATTCTATATTATAGAAGCTCTATCCTATGTCTATAAAGGTTCTAGCCAGGGCAATCAGACAAGAAAAAGAAATAAAAGGGATCTAAATAGGAAAGGAAGAAGTGAAACTCTCACTATCTACAGATGACATGATTTTATGTATAGAAAATCCTAAAGAATCCACCAAAAATCTTTTACAAATAATAAATGAACATGGTAAGTTGCAGGATACAACATCAACATACACAAAATCAGTTGCATTTCTACACACTAATAATAAAATAGTGGGAAGAGAAATTAAGAATGCAATCTCATTTAAAATTTCAACAAAAAGAATAAAATACCTAGGAATAAACTTAACCAAAGAGGTGAAAGACCTATACACTGAAAACTGTAAAACATTGTTGAAAGAAATAGAAAACACAAAGAAATGGAAAGATATTCCATGCTCTTGGATTGGAAGAATTAACATAGTTAAAATGTCCATACTTCCTAAAGCAATCTACAGATTCAATGCAATCTCTATCAAAGTTCCAAGGACAATTTTCACAGAAATTGAACAAAGAATCCTAAAATTTATATGGAACAACAAAAGACCCTGAATAGCCAAAGGAATCCTGAGAAAAAAGAACAAAGCTCTAGGTATCACACTCCCTGATTTCAAAATATACTACAAAGCTATAGTGATCAAAACAGCATGGTACTGGCACAAAAAGAGACACACAGATCAGTGGAGCAGAATCAAGAGCCCAGAAATAAACCCACACGTCTATGGACGCCTAATTTTTGACAAGGGAGCCAAGAACATACAATGTAGAAAGGATAATCTCTTCAATAAATGGTGTTGGGAAAACTGGACAGCCACATGCAAAAGAATGAAAGTAGACCATTATCTTACACCATGCACAAAAATTAACTGCAAATGGATTAAAGACTTGAATGTAACACCTGAAACCATGAAACGTCTAGAAGAAAAGGCAGTATGCTGTTTGACTTTGGTCTTAAAAGCAGTATATTTTCAAGTACTGTGTCTGACCTGGCAAGGAAAATGATAGAAAAAATAAACAAATGGGACTACATCAAACTAAAAAGCTTCTGCACAGCAAAGGAAACCATCAACAAAAGGAAAAGACAACCTAACAATTGGGAGAAGATATTTGCACACCATATATCTGATAAGGAGTTAACATCCAAAATATATAAAGAACTCATACATCTCAACAACAAAAAACCCTAACAACCCAATTAAAAAATGGGCAAAAGATCTGAACAGACATCTCTCCAAAGAAGATATACAGATGGCCAACAGGCACATGAAAAGATGTTCAACATCACTAATTATTAGGGAAATGCAAATCAAAACTACAATGAGATGTCACCTCACGCCCATCAGAATTGCTGTAATTAACACAACAGGAAACAAGTGTTGGAGAGAATGTGGAGAAAAGGGAACTCCCATATACTGCTGGTGGGAGTGCCAACTAGTGCAGCCACTGTGGAAAACAGTATGGAGGTTCCTCAAAAAATTAAGAACAGAACTACCATACAACCCAGCTCTTCCACTGCTTGTTATTTATCTAAAGAACATGAAAACACGAATGAGTAAAGATATATGCACCCCTATATTCGTTGCAGCATTATTCACAACAGACAAGACTTGGTGCCCATCAAGGGATGAATGGATAAAGAAGATGTGGTATATATATACAATGGAATACTACTCAGCCATAAGAAATGATGAAATCCAGCCATTTGTGACAACATGGGTGGACCTTGAGGGTATTATTCCAAGTGAAATAAATCAGAGGGAGAAAGTCAAATACTGTATGATCTCACACATAAATAGAAGATAAAAACAACGACAAACAAGCACATAGAGACAGAGACTGGATTGGTGGTTACCAGAGGGGAAGTTGGGACAGAGAACAGTGAAAGGGGTCATTAGGCACATGAGTGTGGTGATGGCTTAAATTCACTCTTTAATTATAACAGTTTATCTTTGTGGATTTTCAATGTACTCAATCATATTGCCTGCAAATTATGATGGTTTTATGTTTTCTTTTCCAATATTTATGATAATTCTTCATTTTTTTTTTTGCCTATTTCATTGCCTGGAACCTCCAACATAATGTTGATTAGAACTGCTGCAGACATCTCTTTCTTATAACTGATCTCAGGAAGAAAGTTTTTAATATTTCCCCATTAGGTACAATGTATGCTATAGATTTTTGCAGGAGCATTTTTAATTTTAGATTAGAGAAGTCCCTTTCTATTTCTAGCTTTCTATACATCATTAAGTTGCTGAACTTTATCAAATAATTATCTGCATTTATTGAGATGATCATGCAATTTTTTCCCTTTATTCTATTAAGGTAGAAAATTTCATGGATTGATTTTTCTAACGTTAAACAACCTTGCATTCCTGTAATAAACTCGACTTGATTATGATGTATTATTCATTTTATATATAATATTGAATTCGGTTTGTAAATATTTTGCATATGATTTTTGCAACTATGCTCACAAATGTGTGTAGCCTGTAATATTCCTTTCTTGTTCTATTCTTTAAAAATTTTTATATCAAGCGATATCTCTGGAATCTTGGCCCCTAAAGTCCTGGCTGCTTTGGTTCCTCTCTGATATCTTCAAATAGCTGGATTTTTTAAAAATGCAGTTCGTCTTTTACAATTGCTCTCAAGGGAGGGTCTCTGTGATACATCTTCTCACTGATAGCCACAAACAAAATATTTGCCTTTTACAAACTTGATGAACAAATAAAACTTCAAACAAATTTCTAACCTCTACTTAACCTTTTGACCTGTTTCCGTTCCTGAAAAACTCCTGGGTTACTAAAAGTGTCGTTTTGACTTTCAGTGTCGTTTAATGCCCTCACCTGCTAAAACAGAGTTGTAGGGAAATAAATGAAATTTAATTACAGTCATAATATTTTGTCCCTGTAAATAAGGGGAAAAATGGTTTAGTTGGAAAATATTAATGTGTCAGGTCTATGACATTTTTAAAATATTAATTATTATAGTAAGGGGCACTATAGCACTCTCAATAATGGAACTCAAACACTTCACTAGACTAAAGAGATGAGGGCTTGACTATTTGCATTCTATAACAGCTATCAAGCAGAGAAAGACAGTATCCAGGCAGCAAGGCAAACAAACTATACCCATTAATTTTCAATGGATGTTAAATAAATTTCTTGGAACTGCCTAAAGAATATGGGATGCACCCTATCGCAATGAAATCTGAAATAGGTATAAGCATTTAGAAAGGGGAGAGTGAGGTGAGGGTAGAGAAGCTGAGACAATTCTACCATTTTTAGAACTTTTGCTATGTGCTAGAAGCTTTGCTTGGGCCTTTTGCTGCCCTTATGTCACTTAACCTCTGCAAACATAATGAGGTGTTTTTGTCCTCATTTTATTAAAAAAAAAGGAAATGGAGGCTCAGCTAGAGTAAATAACTTCCCCAGGAGCACACAGATGGTAAAGGGAATTCAAATCTAGCTCTGTTTGACTCTAGAAACCATACTCTTTCTGCTTAAACCAGGCTGAAATTAAATGGAAGAGAAACTAGGTTTTCTTATCAGAAAAGATTAGATCCTGTATTAATAGGCTCTGCAAAAAAATGGGTACTGGGAAGGAAAAGATTAGTTGCCTGTTTATGGTTTGTTGGGTGAGGATTTTATTTGAGGTATGTATTTCCTTTGTCTCTGGAGTTCTTGGTGTATTCTCAAATAAAAACATTTCCTGTTTACTGCTGAATGGGCTAACATCCAATAATCAAGAAATATAAACAAATTCCGACATTTTTCTGTCCTCTGTAGGGTTAGATTCTGTGGATCTGTGGTTCACCGCTCAGTGGTCCAGGAAATAATGCCAATTAAGGCCAGGTCAGGGTTAGATCTGCATTTCCTGAGCATGTTTTACAGATCATACCAATTCTACATGATGTTGGCAGACATTATTCAGGGAAAAAATAAATGTTTGGGCATGGTTTGTGGTCAAAGATGTATAATAAACACTGGATTAAATCAAATTAAACAAATTTCTTTGTTTCAGATTTTTCTAAACTTTAAAATACTAATATATACTGTGAATCTTTGGAAGGAGGTATAGTATAAGTGTTTCAATACTTATTTGGCTCCAGAACGCTTTATTTGAGGAGCATAGTCTAGAATGGGTGTTATGTAGACCATATTTTGGGGAAGGACAAGTTAGATGTTTTATAGACCAATTTGTTTTATAGCAACATATTATACCATTGGTCACAGGGAGAAAGGTATAAAAGTGTAAAAGAAGCAGGCCCAGGGTCTGGCTGTCCTAGTGAAGTGGATAGATCCCATCACAATAGGGTTGGCACAGAGCCCAGGTGACCTCCTGAAGGGATATTATAGAGGGGTTTCCTGCACAGAAGGGAAGTTAGACAAGGTGACCTTTAACTTTTTCTAAATTCTAGGGTTCTTTGTTTCCATTAAAACCATAATTCCTTTTAGAAAACAAAAAGTGACATCTTGTAACCATGTATATTACTTAGGTAGTCTCAGCAGCCATAACAAAGAGACCCGCAATACAACGGTTTAAGTAAAATAGAAGTTTATTTCTTATGTAAAAGTCCCAGGGTGAGTACCTCAGGTTGGCTTGACTCCAGGATAAGCCTCAGGGTCCCAGGTTCCTTCCATCTCATTGCTCGGCTCCCCTGGGGCTTTAGCCTCTTATACATGGCTGCGGCTGGATCCAGGGTATGCATGCTTTCCACTTCACAATAAAAGAGAGTCCTGAGGAAGCAATCTCCTTTCAATTAGTTTAGCCTGATGTTACCGGATGTCAATTTGTTCACATTTCATTGAGGACAATCCAATCCTATGGCCACCCCTAGCTGTAAAGTTGGTTGGGAAATCCAGTCTCTAACTAGGCAGTTATGTGCCCAAGGAGAAGGGAAGAAGAGATTTTGGAAAGACAGCTGAGACTGTGCCACACTATAGCTGGGATGAACACTAGTTGGGAATCACTTCTTGGGCATTACTCCCACCTATTAATGAATAGCCAGTTCAGACTGACCAAATCCTTTCAAGAAAACTATTGAGTTCCTGTCAGTATGATACTCAAGTACTCCAATTTATGAAGCAAGTAATTTCTCAGAAGAGCTCTGATTATCTGTCAGGGCTGGAGGATCAGGGTGGTGAGTCTTAGGCAGTTTTGAGGGTCAGTAAACAATTTATAGCCAATTTCCTTGCGGGTTCATTCCTCATTGTCCTTAAGGTTCCTTAGCTGATTTTTTTTAAAAGGCTCAAGAGGGGAGGCAAATCTGGCAAATCTCCTAGCTTTTCTAGATTTTCTACAACCTCAGCAATGTCTGAGTCTACAGGGACAAGCCCGTGGGATATAGTAAAAAATAATAATAATAAAGACTCTCAATAGGAAACCAAGTGTATTATAAATATTCTTAATTTTCCTATATTACAATGTTTTGACATCTTTAAAAAACTTTTCTGTCTGGGGAGAGACTGCCCCTGCCTTGGCTAGCCAATTTTTAGAGCTATAAAAAAGGACTCAGGGGCTGGCCCCATGGGCTAGTTGTTAAGTTCATGTGCTCCACTTCAGCAGCCTGGGGTTCGCAGTTTCAGATCCCAGGTGCAGACTTATACCACTCATCAAGCCACGCTGTGGCCGTGACCCTCATAAAAAATAGAGGAAGGTTGGCACAGACGTTAGCTCAGGGACAATCTTCCTCATCAAGAAAAAAAAAAAAAGGACCCAGCCAGGAACATGCCCTTGAAATGCAAACTAATCCAGAGCCTTGCTTCCTCTATCTGGTCCATACATCCCCGTAGGCACTATTCCTCTGCCTTAGACGTCCCAGGGCCAGGTGCCAGGCAACTAGGGACCACCCTATAGCCCAAAGCCTGCAGAAATTATTCAGAGCAGTCCGTCCTCAACTGTTTACCCTGTCCTGCTTTGCCTTTCTCAAGGAAACCCCAATAAAGGCTCTAAATCTTACATTCACTCCTGTTTTCTGCCTCCTGATCCCCCTGGTGACTTTCTCATGTGGCCCTGTGTGGCATGCTGTGCCCCTGTGGACCTATGAGTATAATAAGCTTTATTTTTCCTGAGCCTCTCTTCTGTCTCCTCTTCTAGCTGCACCTGTCTGACCATCTCATAAAAGAATACAAAGCACCAGCCCAGAGCAGGTTACACAGCCAACCAGGGAGCCCTGAAAGCAGATCTGCTGGTCTACCCGCCTGGTGTTTCACTTCGTCCTTCCCTAAGGATGCTGTCACATGTCCTAGGAGTTTGCAGTTCTGCTCCTTTCCTTGGAGTTACTCCCACGCAAAGGCAACACTTCCCTTTGCAAAGTCAAGGTCACTATCAAGTCTGAAAAGTAGGTAGCGTCCATATGGAACAATTCAGGGGATGAAATCCCCTCAGTGACTTCTCTGATCACCTGCATCAGAAATTTCACCGTCTCAGATTCACTGGGGATCTGAAAATTTCAGGGGTCTTCAAGAGATGCCTGTTAAAAGGGAAAATACCTCCAGGAGAGAAAATATTATAAGGTAATTAGACACAAACCTGGGCTTGGCACCACCTGGAGAGCTTTCCAAAACTACAAATGCTTAGGCCCCACTTTCCACCTACTAAGCCAGATCTCTGGAATAGGAACTGGGCTTTTCTATTTTATTTTCAGCTTTCCAGATGATCTTATGCCCGGGTTTTGGAACCAGGGATTTATGCCATTCTCAGTTAATAATTCAGAGATTCATCAATAACTGAGAGCTGTTTTGAGGGGTGAGAATTTGGGAGAGGGAGAAGGAGAGAGTGGAAATGGGAAGACTCTGGAAATTCCATGGAAAGGCTCGAGAAACAAGCATGGCTCTCAATCTCTTGTTTAGCCTTGACTGAAAAAATGACCATTTGCAAAACAATATACTTCATTAGCTCTTTCAGTTTACAGACTCTCACATCTTATGGAAATGTCTGATCCCATTATTTTTCTAATCGCCAGGAAATTTCATGTCACATTTTATTTTTATCTTTTTGCTTTTCCCCAATTTATAAGATCAATAGACCATGGGTATTAGGGTGCAAAATCTCCCAAATCTGGGAGGGGCCCTTAAAGGGCCTTTCGCTCCGTCCTCACTTCCAGGCAGGTCTTCTAGGAGCTGTTGGTTCCCGGGTACAAAGACTGACAGGGAAGGCCATCCACAGCATTCTGCAGCTGCCTTTCTCGGTGGCTATTTGACCTTCAGATCAGGGACCTTTTCCTCATACCTAACTATAACTTTTCTGCTTGCTATTCAAGTCTGTTTTCTCTGGTTTTCTACCTTCTGGAGTGATAGAGAACAGCTGCTTGGGGAGCTCCTGATCCCTGAAGGCTGAAGAATTTTCCCATTAACATGCTTTTTTCAGACTAAATAACCCTGATTTCCATAACCTTTCTTATGGTCTCATTTCCTATTCCTTTATTTTCATAGCTCTCCTTTGCACGTAGTTTCTTATAACAAGAAATGAATCAATGCCAAATATAACCAGAGTTCTTTCCTGTCTTTTCTGAGACACTCTCCAATTAATATGGTGATCTTAGTTTTTAAAAAACAGCCTTGCCGGCTATTGCTAATTTAGATTCAATTTGTGGTCCACATGTTCTTGGGTTATTGGAGAAAGCTCCTTGCTATAGAGAAAATAGCTGCAGAGACTTGTGTGCTAGACCCAGTTTTGTCACAATTAAACTATATACCTTCTTGTTTATTTTTTAAAAACGTATTTAAGTCTGTTTAACCTATAAAGTAAATCAGATGGACAAGTTGACCTTTAAATGTACTCCCACTCTAAAATTCTTATTCCAACTTTCTTTCATTTTGATTCATTTCTGATTTCTCAATAACAAAGTACTCTGAGCTGCCACAGCTCTTTGTACGTTTCTTATAGCAGTATCACTCCCTATCTACAATATAATCATATAATGCATGCCATAGCTTTACTATAAACTTCTTAAAGGCGGACCTCAGGAAATTCATGGCTGGCTTTAGCACAGTGCTTTACCAACAGACGTTTGTTGAATGAGTCTATGCATGAATATTTAATATTCTTCTGTCAAGTCAAAAGCAACAGGTTTTAAGTAGGAAAACTGTGCAGGCAAATTTGACCTCTGTGCCCTTGTAACTCTATTTCTGGCCCCTCCGTGGTGAGATGCCTCCACTGTTTGTATTGGCCTCTTGTGGACAGTCTACTGCATGTAGATATGTCAGTGACAGGATAGATAACTGTGAGTAAACAAGGCTGTTTTCCCTGGGAGAAACTCAGAGACTTTAAAGATTTGCATTACAAAAAGAACAAAGAGGGGCCGACCCTATGAAGATTGGCAACACTTGTTAGCTCAGGTGCCAATCTTACCAAAAAAAGAAAGAACAAAGACTATAGACTGTGGGTTAAAAAGAAGGAAAGGCTAGAAAAGCAGAGAAGAGTTTGAGTTAAAAAAGAAGTATCTGGAGCCAGCCCTGATGGCCTAGTGGTTAGCATTCAGCACTCTCACTGCTTGAGCAGCCCAGGTTCGTTACCCGGTTGTGGAACCACACCACCCATCTGTCAGTTGCCATGCTGTGGCAGTGGCTCACAAAGAAGAATTAGAAGGACTTACAACAAGGATATATGACCATGCACTGGGGCTTTGGAGAGAAAAAGAAAAAAAGAGGAAGACTGACAAGATATGTTAGCTCAGGGTGAATCTTTCCCTGCAAAAAAAAGAAAAAGAAGTATCTGAAGTAGAAGGAGAACAGATTTTCTGAGCAGCCCAAAACAAATAGATTGAACTCTGCCCAGAAGGTTGGAGATAGAAGTGCAATATTTGGGCTCAGGGAAATTGATGAGAATAATCTCAAAAGCTGGGACCCCTATCAGTTGTGAGCATCTGTGATTTCTTAACTTATAAATACTTTGAACTTCTCATGACTCCCCTGCTGGAGAGAGCCCATATTCCTACAGACCAGAGACCCAAAGGGTATGGAGTGCTGCCATGGTGACAACTTACCGTGAAAAGTGGCACAAATAGGAGTGGGGGGTCGCTGTGAGAGACTGGAGGGCTTCCAGGCTGAAAGCACAACAGAGAGGCCCCAAGCTCTGGGGAACAGACTAATGATGAGATGACTGCTGGTTCCACCTCCATCCCAGAAGGCCAGCTTTAGACACAGCTAATCTACTGTTGACCGTTCTCATGTTCTTTTCTTGGAAGAAATCCGGTAGGCCTGATAAAAGACCGTTTGCAGTTTATTTTTATCTTTCTCAGGCCCTTGACTCAGTGGAATAGAATTTGATGTGGGCCAAGTCTCCGGAATTCGATAGAGACACCATAGACGCTTGTGTTCATGCAGACACTGTTCCCTAGTACCTTCCATGACCCAAGGATTCAGGAGTGACCTGGCCAATCCAATAAAATTTTGTGCGTAAAATGAGGATATGTTCTGGGCACCAGAGTCACCCTCCCCTCCCCATCTTCCTTGTTTTTAACTCATATGGAAACAATTTTATCCCATTTCTAGATGAGCTGGAGGCCAAGGACCCAGAAAACAGAACAATAAACACCTTCTTATCTGAAGATATGATTTTCTTATTACAGGCTAGAAGAGGCCTTCCAAGAACATTGTCCTTGTGATCTGGTTACTGCCAGAAGGAATGGTCACAAATTAACTATTCTAAGACCAAGGGTACCACTTCTAGCAGCTATCTTCCAACTTCTTCCAGGCTTATAGCTAGGTAAGGAGTCAGTGAAGCATCTTACTATAAGGATGACCTCTGGGGTCACTCTGCCAAAGTTTGAAGTTTGGTTCCACCTCTTAGCAGTTGGGTGACATTTATTTAACAACTCTTGGCCTCAGTTTGTTCATTTGTAAAGTGGGGATATAATAATAATAACAGTAATAATAATTCTTTCCTCATAAGGTTGTTGTAAGTATTTAATGTATTTACATGTAAAATGCTTAGAACAGTGCTCAATAAATATTAACAACTTATATGTGGCCACTAATCTCATCGACCAGATGATGTCATCCATTAGTTGTTAATCTTTCAAGAAATCCAAAGGGGCTAGCCCAGTGGCATAGTGGTTAAGTTCTCACACTCTGCTTCGGCAGCCCGGGTTCACTGGTTCGCATCCCAGGCACAGACCTATGCACCACTTATCAAGCCATGCTGTGGCAGGCATCCCACATATAAAATACAGGAAGATGGGCACACATGTCAGCTCAGGGCCAATCTTCCACAGCAAAGAGCAGGATTGGTGGCAGATGTTAGCTCAGGGCTAATCTTCCCCCAAAAAAAGAAATCCAAGAAAGCTCAATTCTTCAAAGCTAAGGATTCTGTAGGTATTATTACCATGTAGTTTTTATTTGGAATTTTTGATTGTTGTTGTTGCTGTTTAATGGTGTAGACAAACACTTGGTTATATCTACTTCAAAATGCTCCTGGGTTAGAATTATTGTGGCAGTGCCCAGTAGTGTAAAACTCGGAAATCTCTCTCATCCATTTGTCTATGAGTTAGTGAACATCCAAAATAACTTCCTGAGGACACTCTTGGCCTTGCCCTCCCTTGGTTCAACTCAGAGGGACGGAGGGGGATGGCTTCTATTTAGGCATGATCCTTCTCTGTTCCTAAATTTTTATAACAGTATATCAATTCTCCTCCCAGATTGACTGATTTTTAAAACTTGTGGTTTTGCATTAAACTTGCAACACTGGAGAGCTGCGTTCCATATATTTATTTGTCAAAGGGTATAATTTCTAGTATATTGCTGCAAGATATCGATAGTCTTGCTGAGAAAAATAATATTCATGGAGGATTATGTGTCTTTCCATTCTCTTAGGTCAGTGCTTTCCCAGATTTTATCTATCACACAGACCACTTTAAAAAAACTTATTATGATGGTTACTGACATAGGTTGCTCACTTATTTTACCAAATAAGGATGTAATGGAAGGATAGTTTTTTTTTTTTTTAAATTGAAGTTTTATGGAAATTTAGCGTTATGGAAAACCTACTACTTACTGCCCTGTTTTTTAATTTTCATCATGAACCCATGGAAATGTCATCTCTGACGGCCAGAACAGCACTTGAGGACAACAAGATAGTTGATGACCTATCCCTAGATGAAACCAGATCCCCAGGGACTTGACAGCTGGGCTGCATCGCTGTGGGCACCTGCTGAAGTGCTTCTACTGAATTGCACTTTGATATAATGCTCTTGGCTAAATGAAGAGTATTATCAAAAAGGGTCATTTGAAGCTTGTCACTCATTTAGTCCAAAGATGTTGCAAAGACAGTGGTGTTTACATTACCAGTGTTCTGTCTTGGAAGACCTGCTGCAGAAATCTCCCTCTGGTCTCAAGGACAGAAGTACTTGGACTTGTCTAAGCAATGGATTGATTTTTTATCTTCTATATTATGCAACTCATTTACCCCTCTTCACACATTCTCCTAGAAATTTTTAACTCAACTATGTGGCTCACCTCTATAAGCACATCGAATTTCAAGAAATGTGATTTGCATATTCGCCTTGCCCCTGGCTTCAGCCTATTCTCCTGCCGTCATTTCCCCTTTGCCTCATTTGTTTTTACCCATTTGACTTCGCTGTGCCACATATTTCTTTGTAAGTCATCTTAAATCCTTTCCAGAGCTAGGAGGGATACACTTCAGAACATAAATTAGTCATTGAGGCCCACCTGTGACCTTGATAGAGCTTCGTGAGGACCCCTAACTGCCCACGGGGCCCAATAACTTGTCTAGAACTTGTCTGCCCAGGTTTCCCAGTGCTGACTGGACAGGAAATCTGCATATGTAGTCCATTAAGATGCTAACAGCTGATACTGGCTTGATTGTTGCCATGCTCTGTGCTTTAACAGGAGCCATCAAGGCCTTACCTCATGTGAGTGATGTGGGAATTTCAAGCGCCTTAGAACAGCCAGTAGGAAGATGCTTGCGGGAGAAAGGCCCCTAAATCACTGTTTGTCCAGCTGCAGATCCCAACCCGTTAGGGGGTTGTAAAATTAGAGTTATGACTAACACTTTTTTAAATGAAGAACTTTAAAGTTTTATGGAAAATTAGTTCTATGTTAGTTTTAGTTTCAATTAGTTTTATAGAAAATAAACATAACCAACAGGATGTGTGTCTATACAAAGAGAGAGAGAAAGAGAGTGAGAGAGAGAAGAGAGAGGGATTTATTTTAAGGAGTTGTCTCACATGATTTTGGAGGCTTGGTAAGCCCAAAGTCTGCAGAGCATGCCAGCAGGCTAGAGACCCAGGGAAGAGTTGCTGTTGCAATTTGAGTCCAAAGGCAGACTGCGGCCAGAATTCCCTTTTCATCAGGGGAGTCAGTCTTTGGTCTACTGAGGCCTGCAGCTGATTGGATGAGGCTCATCCACATTGGGGAGAGCAATCTGCTTTACTCAAAGTCCACTGATTTAAATGTTAATCTCATCCAAAAAAACTTTCACAGACACATCCACAATAATGCTTGACCAAATATCTGGGCATGGCAGCCTAACCAGATTGACGCATAAAATTAACCATCACATGCACATTAGTCAGATTCACAGAGCCAAAGGAAAATAGTTGGTTTTTGCCTAAACTACCCAAGTTATTGAGGGCATTAATATCAGATTCTAAATGGGCTGTGCAGGTGGTGTGCTGGAGCTGGTTCCCACTGGCTCTTGATTACTGGTTCTGCCCATGTCTTCCTAAGGCCACATTAGTAACATCACATTGGTAGCCTGAAATCAGCCATTAGGAGTGTTTACACTACAGAGATGCTGTAAATTGGGAGGGCCCCCCCAAAGAGTTGGCTTACCATCTTGCCATTCAGCAGTGTGTTAAGGAGCCTGTCATTTGGTTTAGTAGGCAAGATATCAAGTCTAAAAATGGAATATTTCTAATTCTAATAACAAAAACAAAGTTTGAATAATTCCAAAACGTACATCAGTTTCTCTTACACTTTCAAACTGACAGAACAAACAGTAGCAAATGCCTTCAATCGATAGTAGCTCATCATACTGACCTTTTGATATCTAAATGAATTGATCCACATGGAGTGAACATATGTACCATTTATTTTGTTTAAGAAAGTATTGTTAATTTACTATAGGAAGGCAATTAGCAAGATCCAAGCTCCAACCTATGGAGAACCGTTTAGGACGTGCGATCAGCGCTTGCATCTGTCAGGACGCATGTGGAGCACCATCTGCCCAGTGCCGGCTCTGCCCTTCCCCTTCCTTACCCCTTCTCGCTCCTTCACAGCGAACGCATCCGACTACATGATAATGCCCAGGAGCCAGACTGAGCCAGGGGTGGGCTTCCCACAATTTTCAAAGACTAGGACAGGGGAAGACTCAAATTTTGATGCCCCTTCCTGCTATGAGGTCATACCTGGGATTTGGTCAGTTACAATAGTTACCAATTTTATTACAAATAGAACAGAAAGGAATAGAAAGACGTGATGAAAAGAAATTCTATTTAAATAGACAATGGCTTTTCTTTGTATCAGTGTGTTTCGTCCTTCCCCAGAGGTTACCACTAATCACACATTTTAGACCTGGAAGAAACCCCTAGAATCTCTGTAGTCCATCCTCTCTATTTTTTAAATGAGAAAATTGATACTCAGGTAAGTCACATTACAGCCAGAGTGGAAAAAAAACTAGCTATTGGTAGAGGCTCCCCTGCATTAAAAAAGCTCTCGGATAAATGAAAGTAAAAAAGAAAGGAAAGACGGACTCATGGAATAGCTATGTTCCAGCAACGTTGTCAACACAGTGAATTTTTAAATGAAATTCTATGTACCTGTTGATTTTCCTTCCAAAATTGGAGAGAGTTGGGGGTGTAGTCCATCAATGAACTCAGTTGAAAATATTTGGTAATTTAAGAGTTAAAGGGGGAGTCAGACCCCCCTGGAGTGCTGCTGCTCCTGGGATACGGTGTTGAAAACAATAGCACTTGTGACACTTCTCAGCCAATGAAAATAATTACTAACATTTTGGAGCACTATGCACGTTTTGGAGTCTTTAAAGGCGTTATTCCTCTTGCCACGCTTTGTTCCCATGACAACTGTGCAAGGGAAATTCTACTATCCTCACCGTGTGGCTGTGGAAACAGAGGCTCAGAGATGTTAATACGTTGCCCAAATTCATGTAGAGGGCTGGATCTAAGCTGTCCTTCGCCACTGTCGTTATCAGTACCTTTCCCAAGATCACTGGGTACAGTTCTACAGGTTGTGTCTGGCAAAGGAGCCCCATGTTGTGGGCGGAGGCAGTGGGAGGAAGTGAAGATGGAAATGTAGCCCGGTCTCTGTCTGAAGGAAGCACACTTTTTAAATCCACACAAAGGCACTTTCACGGGCCAGTTTGGCGCCCAACTCCTTCCCCAACCAGTTCCCATGCCTTGGAAAATCCTTACTTCAAAATCCAAAGTTCCTGAAATTTTGCCCTTGCGTCTGAATTGGATAATTGCCTAATAGGGCCAGGACTGCCACAGTGTATTTTGTTTATAGGAGTTGGTGCATAAATGTCATGGTCAGCAGTGTTGCCTGGGCTGGAGTGGGAATGTGAATTAATTACAGGTGGGCACTTTACGGGGTAACTTTACAGGGTATAGAAGTATTCTAAAACTGGATTGTGGTGATACATGCACAATCATATAAATTTACTAAAAATAATCAACTATTCGTTTGTAGCAAGTGAATTTTATGTAAATTATACTTCCATAAGACTGATTTTTTTTTTTAGACGTCATGATCAGACCAGCAATTCCTTAAGTTGGAGTCACTCTAAAAAGTCACTTTGTAAACATAAAACATATCCAAGAACGAATAAGGTCATGATAAAATTAGATCATTATATGGGCTCTAGAGATTTGAAGACGAGGGCAGGCTTCAAGAGCCGAGGAGACCTGTGCCATCACAGAGCCTTGTCTTCATAAGGACCCCGCTCTAGGTTTTGTGATGTCTGGTTGCCATCCATCTTGAAATTCTCAACGATTTCATCTTTGAACTTGTGTTTTGTAAGTAAAGGGCAATGGCATATGGGGCATGTGTGGGAGCAGAGGAGATGTATGCAACATATGTGTCCAGAGCTCCTTGCTGCTCCATTTGCATACAGCATATAGCATCCTGATATCCCACCAGCACAGAATTCTGGTGACCCATGATGTGTGGGAGTTCAGCAAGGCTGAAAGGAAGTACAAGGTGAATGTGTTACTTTTACACCTAAGTAGGTAGGGGGAGGGGAATGACAGCCCCCAAGAGGCCACACTTTCTGTTTGAAACAGAACTTGCTTTCAATGCAAGAAGAAGGCAATGATGTTCTAAGAAGTAGGAACAACCAAGAAACCTCATCATATCTCTTCTGATTTATGTTACTTCCCTGAATTAGCCAACCACTTCCTCTGAAAATGATGACATAGAAGAAAGGGAGAGATAGGGCCATCCTTGGTCCTTTTCCTTTCAGTCTTTCCTTCTCCATCAGTAAACTGAAGGTAAAGAGTATTGATAGAACGTGGACACATCAAGTGAGATGAAAACAGGTGAGTTCGTTTTGTGCAGTGTTTACACTATTCTAAGAATGAAATACATGTGCACGTAAGTGCTCTGAAATACGAATTATATATCAGCGATTCCACATGAGGTAAACACTCATATCTACATTTAAAGCTGACATTGTACAACATAAAGATGAATGGTAAAACTCATATTAATAATCTAATTTTTTTTTTACTTAGAATGACATTAAATAGCAAATAAAAAACACCATGACAAGTTGAGAGACCATGGAAGAAAGGAAAAAGTGTCATGTTATAGTACCTTTAACAGCATTTTTCCCTGCTTTTTGAACAAAAGTTCCCACATTTTCATTTTGCACGGGGCCTCACAGATTCTGAAGCCAGCCCTGTTTAAGATAACTGTTCAGCTTCCCCATTTTACGTACAACAAAATTGAGGCTGGAAGAGATTGTGCCCTAGATCACAGAAGCAGACCTGCTTCTATAGCCTAGGGCTAACTCCCAGGCCGGTGTGCTTTCTACCATTCTTGCAACTGGAGGGGAAAAAAAATGCCTTCAAACTAGAGATTCCAATACAGTATTTCAATTCGGCAAGTTCAAAGAATGACCAAATTAGACACATTTGCTTCAAATGACTCTCAGAGCCTTTGAAGATGGCATTGCGGCATTTTGTTTAAAGCAAGTAAGCATATTTTCTGAGCCTCGAATTTCCCCCTGTCACTAGAGAGCCTAAATAGATTGTAAATACAGCATCTAGAATATTCAAGGGAAACTATTAAGGCTAAACGTCTATTTGTAAAGCCGGCTAGTTTCCAGTTAAGTTTTTAAAATAGAAAAATACGTGTGCTGTATTTAAATGCGGCCCTGCCCCCTGCCGTATTTCAAGGTTGGTGCCCATAATGGATACCAGGATCAGATGGCCACACTGGACAGCAAGGGACAAAAGGCTTGCTCCTCCTTTGATGTGAGCGACAACCTTGGTAGTCAGAGACAGAGAAATAAATACAACCCACGCTCTACCTTTTGAATTTGCCCAGTAGTAATTATCAGATCTGTGTTTAAAATCACAAGATGTGATATGCAAAAATAAATAAAATAAAAACCTAAATCAATCTAGCTTGGGTTAAAAAGAATCTTCTTGATTAAATGTGTGCTGCTGATGAAATCTCCATGACGCCCCGTCCCCATGTGGTTTATTCATTACCCACGCTCTGGTTTCCCTTCTTCCTCTCCCCACCTCTCTCTACAGTGTCAAGGAATCTTTATCAGCTCCTCCAAGTAGAATGTAAAGTAAAAATTAAGGGTTACAGTTGGGGGTTGAGGGGAGGGGAGTGATAATCATAATAATGACAGTTAATATTTATTGAGCCCTTACTATTTGCTGGGCACTGCATGAAGTGCTTTATGTTCATTATCTCAATGATTCTTCACAACAATTCTATGAAGTAGGATGATCCCATTTTAAGATGAGGCTGCAAAATCACAGAGAGATAAGTGATCTGCCCCCTAGGTCGCATCAAATCTAGAATTCAAAGCCCATCTGATATCAGTTATCCAATAGTATGAAGTTAAGACACTGAGACGTCTGTGCAGTGACTTTTCCCTTTACCTCCACCTTAGGTCCTCTTATTCCTTCCCCTGCAGTGCCCACCATTATGGCATCCTGATGCTGAGACATTGTTCATCCAGGTGGTCAAGTATCGATGGTGATGTACTGAAACCAGTTTACCCAAGGCCACCATACGCCAGGGTCTTTGTGGGAACTAGAAAAGGCAACTTCCTCTGAGCCGACATAGAACAGGGCGGATTTATTCTCTCTCTCTGCAGGCCATCTTAGTCAGGGCACAAACTCTGCAGCGTACACGGAGGCTCTGAGGTTACCCTGGTCATTTTGAGTGACGGTCATTTGAACGTCCAGTTATTTTGACAGTGATATGATTACACTTCCTCTGATTACGCATGGACTCTCATATGTTCCAGGGAGGACAAGTGTGTGCTTAAAAGGAAATATAAGGTTATGCAACGAATTAGCAGGCTTCTTTCTGCAGTCCTTTCTCCGAGCCCCAACTCCCGGGAAATCATCTGAATAAAGACTAGAGAGTTGGGTGCTGTTGAATAGACTCATTAAACTCAATAATGCTTAATAGGCAGACAGGCACGGGAAAGCTCCATGTGTCTTATATACTCTAGTTCCTGAGAGAGAGCAGAATGCAGCCATTAGGGAAATAAATCAAATCAATAACAGTTTGCCTGAACACAATCTAAGCCAGTGGATAAAGATAAAAACTAGGTCTGCTTTCAAAACAATGGCCTGATTCTGACCCCGATGATAACTTTCCCCCCATCCAACAAAGAACTACGCTGCATTCATCTTGTCTGAATCTCCACATAGCCATGAATGTAGGAAACTGAGTCATTTCCTTTGTTGTGGGAGAAGCCCTCATTACTATGGAAGTCTTTAGAATTTACAGCAGGGAACCAAATCTTTTGGTTCATTGATAGGCCAAAAAAAAAGAAGCTTGTCATTTGATATGGCTCAAAATTCTGACATTTCCAGCTGGGGACAATACATACACATTTTCATTTCAAAGGCAGATTGCAAGTTTCATATGTTCAATTATATTAGTCTTGATTTTTCAAGAAATATTAGGTCAAAGTGTCTTATTACACTGTCAAAATTTGACTGAGTGTAAAATCAGTGCTTCATATCCACCGTGGACTTTAGGAAGTTTCCTACCAAAATTATCCAAAAAATAACTAGCCTTGTGAGGCTGAGTTTTAGGGGCCCACCTAAAACAATGGCCACCATTCGGATGACATGGATTTGGACTACGTGAGTCTAAAATCAGAAAAGACCCCAGTGAACCATCACAGTCTTGCTAGTCTTCAAAAACGGGATAATAGAGCTATAATTCAGTTTGAAGCGTGTGTGGGGAGAACCCATGGCGGGAATCCGAGCCACAGAGAAGGCAAAGTCAACCCCGCTACTAATAGGAAGTCACATTGGTGGCAGCAAATCCTCTGAAGCAGCAAGTTTCTTTCAGGAGATACTGTGGTAAGATTAAAGGAAAAAAGTTCGTAAGAAAAGGAAGCAAATGTCAAACAGATAGTAGATTTATTTTCAGGATTATGTAAAGCACAAAAATGAAAGAACTTCCGCTGTGCGGTGTTGTCATGGTTACCTGATCTCTTATCAAAAAGGAGAATCAAGCAGAGAGGGGAAATCTAGACTAAGAGGCAGTAACCAGAGAGGCCTGCCCCTCCACAGTGCTTTTCATCTGGGTGAGGTTGTTTACGAGGGTGGAAAACAAGGGATGACATTTTGCTGCTCTAGATAATTTTTAAAGGATCTTATTTTGCTACGCAGAATAAGGACTTCGTTCTGCTGTGCTTTCTAAAAATGTGAAAACACAATGGTTAAAACATCATTGTTTGCAAGGATTTCTAAATGAGCAGGGAGAAAATGTACCTTTAAAATTTCCTCCCAATGCACTAAAAATATCTTTTTCCGAACTGGAAACTTATGGACTGAGTTGTTTTCTTAAGAGAGCTGCATTTTTCTCCTTCAAAATATTTTAGAGGATTTTATTTGGAGGCTATTAGTTTAAAAAAGAAACTGGCAGATTCTTCTTAGAGATTAAAAAGAAAATCCCCTTAGTTTCTGCTTCGTAGTTAGCATAGAACGCTAATAGTAAAAAAGCACAGACTGGAGGCACAATTTACTGCTTCTGTCCTTCTCCACCAGCTCCGACTGCGTCTGCAAATGCCTACCCCTCATAAACCATCGTCCTGGAAAAACAGAGCCCAGGATTGCTTTCCAGATTACAACCCAGTCCTCGACATACCTAACAATAGCTTGCAAAGTGCCCTTACCTCCAATGACAGGTAGTTGGAATCTGCATAAAGCCACCAGCTTGAAAAGACTCAGCTGAGGAGAAGAATGGGAAATTTGACCCATATTTATTTCATCTACTTAGAAAAAAGTGGGAAAGCAGTAAAGGTCAGTGTTTCTTTAACAGCTCAGTCTTTGAATTCCCCTCACTTCCCTTTTCCCCGCAGCAGAAAGACACTAAGCCCAACTGGGTAAACCTTGCAAAGGGGGCAAATAAACCCTGGACTGTGGTAAGTCTGAGGTCTCTGGGAAAGAAATGGCGAGAAGCAACATTCATTGAGATCCTACTGTGGGCCAGATCTCCTCCTAAGTGCTTCATAGGTGATATGTCATGAAATACAAACGGCACTCCTGTGAAATAGTGTCCTCATTTAAACACGAGGACAGTAAGGCTCAGGGAAGATAGGTAACTCGCTCTAAGTCACACAGAGCTGACTTCTAGACTCACGTATTGCATTGCCCAACACCAGAGAGGGCAGAGCCCTGACTGGTTCTCACCCAGATTAGTTCTGCTCCCGATGAAATGGTTTGGGAATTTGTAGAATTTATCTGCCAGCTTAGCCATTTGCATACTGAAATGCATATTGTTTTAAGTTGTATTCTTTATATTTCTCTTTTATATTATAATTTGTATTTCATATTTTTTATTAGTTGTATAGTTAGATTACATTATCTGAAAATTTCATTTCAGAATAATTAAGGGAAATCTCAAAATATGTGTTATAGAAAGGGAGGCTCTGAGTCCGAGAGCATGAGAACCAGCGAGCTAACTCACTACTCTCAGGTTAATGGAAAGTTGACTCTAATTTTCCTTTAAAATTTGGGACACAGAAGCATTCCTCAAGTCTAAATTGAGAAGTCATTGTTACTGGTGTACAAGTGTAACGTTTTAAAATAAACTAAACGGGGGTCGGCCCCGTGGCCAAGTGGTTGAGTTCACATGCTCTGCTCCGCCGGCCCAGGCTTTCACTGGTTGGGATCCTGGGTACGGACATGGCACCACCAACCGTCAGGCCATGTTGAGGCGGCATCCCACATAGCACCACCAGAGGCACTCACAACGAGAATGTACAACTATGTACTGGGGGGCTTTGGAGAGAAGAATAAAAAACAAGAAGATTGGCAATCAATGTTAGCTCAGATGCGAATCTTTAAATAAATTACTTAATTAAATAAAATAAACGTATTTCTAAACAGTTAGTGACAGAGGAGAAGAAAGGAAAATCCAAATTCATTTGTAAGGATAAGTTATCCCGATCTTCTCACTGGGAAGTCCATGTCTTTGGTGCCTTAACTACTCACCTCTCTGATACTTATTTAGGGTCAGGTACGAAGCCTAGGGCCTGCCCTCTGGGGCTGAAAGGGCAACAATTACAGGGCTGGTGCCATGTGTGGAGCCAGACATAGGAGATACTTAAGGCTTCATTTAGCCACTGGGAAGATGGGACAAGAGGTAGCTTCTCATTTTCGTTTCTGAGTCTCATGTGGCCATGAGAGGGGGATCCCCAGGTTATTTTACTTGAAAAGCCTCTAGAATTCTAGCATATTCTCTGAAACATGCACGCCCTCGGGAATTGCTCCAGGGAAACCTGGACTTTGGGCTACTTTAAAGGAGCAAATATGGCCAAACTAACTCACCCATGTGGTTTTGCGTGTGATGGAAATGTCCTGCTCCTTCCTCCAACTCCTTGGGAAGAAAGAGGAAAGAGAACACCAGCAACAATAAATGTGCTGCTGTTTTTCTTTTGCTATTTTGGATTAATATCTTTCAACAAGTGCCCTTAGTGAACGTGTATACAGGATAAGAAGAAACCACAGGATTTCTCTAGAACCAAATTAACTTCTCAGCGTTTATTTCTTTTGATAAGAAACCATGTTTTAATGGAGGGAGGAAACTTTCTGGTAGGAAGCTGAGGTTTCAAATTTTATTCAGCCTGTATTTTTACTAGAAACTATTGTTTTTTCTTGGTAGAATACTAAAAGATTAAATTTCATATTTCAAGTCCTATGAAGGCTCCACGATCCAAACCCAACATTAAATGTGTGTGTTTGACCCTATATCCTCCTTATATTAATATTATAGCTTATACATAAGTACGAAGTGACCAAAAACAGCAAAACACAGCCACCCACCACCACCAAGAACACGTAGAACTTACAACTCCATGCTGTAGAATGAACTCTAATATTTTGAGCACATCTAAACAGGAAAGAATATTAGAAATAAAACATGGACCACAATAATTAATGGAAATGACATTAGTTTTCAATATGTCTCTATTTCATACAATTATGGATTTTAGACCATTGTTGTAGGTTCTATCCTTCAGAATAAAATCTAAGCATTTAAAGTGGAAATATAAAAGCTGTATAATTATTTATACTTAGAACTTTTTTAAATGATTTTCTCATTTTCCGTAAAAGAGGCAGCACGGAGTAATAAATTGTAGGTTACATAAAAACCCTGACCTGGTATATTTTGAAGGGACTTGATTAGGATGGTCATATTTTCGTCCGTATAAAATCTTCGTAGGTCTACCTGGCAGATTTTAGATAAGCAAGTAGTGATCACAGTGTATCCATGTGACACTGCTGCAATCCAAAGAAAGATCTGTGTAGCCGATGTTGAAATGACCCTTATGAGGGCGCCTCTTCTTCTAAGAATTCTCTTCTCAGAAACTGAGAGGCCTTGGGGCCGGCCCCGTGGCTGAGTGATTAAGTTTGTGTGCTCTGCTGCGGCGGCCCAGGGTTTTGCTGGTTCTGATCTTGGGCATGCACATGGCACCGCTTGTCAGGCCACGTTGAGGTGGTGTCCCACATGCCACAAGTAGAAGGACCTGAAACTAGGATATACAACTATGTACCGGGGGAATTTGGGGAGATAAAGCAGAAAAAAAAAAAAAAAAGAAACTGAGAGGCCTAAAAGTCAAAGTCTGTTTGACTTCAAAAGCTACTAAAGTAGACTCCAAACCAGGTCCATTAAAAAATCCTTTAATATAGATCCCTATGGTGCATCAGCAAAACACAATGAAAATTTTTAGAACTTTAATGCTGCATTATTTCTCCCTAACCTCATCCTGGGTACTGAATAATATCTCTTGTTTTATTTTACCACTTTACTTCTCACATCCATATCATCTTTATTTGTTGCTCCTATGTTGAAACAAACTGAAGCATGAAGTAGTCAAAATGATCTACCTTAAGCAAGAAAACAAGTCACTCACTGCAGAAACCTGCTAAATGTTCAGCAATCCACTGAATAATTAAGGAGGAGTTTAAAAATCCTTTGAACTTCATGAATTCACCACATCCATGGAAGACCATGCTGGTCTTTAATTTCCTGCAAATGTTGCTTCTTTATTTTCCGGTTGCAAAAACTATGCAGACTCAAGAAGACGAAGCGTGAGTACAAAAGAATGAAACCAACTGTCATGTGTGACTCCAATACACTTAGTTCCTATCAAGCGTTCATGGTTATACTCAGATAAAACAGAACAAAATTAATCTGACAAATAACTTTTTAAAAACCAGTACATTTATATCCAATCCTGTTCCAAAAAGGGCTTGAGATGGTTTATAAGAATATATACAATAAAAATTATACAAATATGAGATGGAGGGGGATTGGTGTCCATGTAGACATGATAAAAGCCTATACACTTACTAAAATTCGTTCACAAATTGACTTTGTGTCTCCTGGAGATCAAAGCAGAAAGAAAAATAGGATCAGTTACAAAATTAATATTGGCCATAGGGAAGGACATACCAGAACTTCCAATATTTAACAAAATGCATAATTACTGATGTAGCGTATAGTAATAGGCATAATTGGTAAATAAGATATATAAATGTCTATGAATCATTTGTTTGTTTGTTCAATAAATGTAATGAGCACAATCTTGGGGATGGTAAGATAAAAAGATAAAGTCCTTGGTCTTGAGGAGTTTTCAGTCTAATGAGTCAGGGGAGAAGCATTCCAGTAAGTAAATAAATCACAATATATTGACTAGACAGTACTGTGAATAAGGTGTAGTGTTTCCATAAAGGGTACTACATAACCAAACCAATTTGTTTTCTTTCTTTTACTATTCTGTGTGTTTTCTAGAATCCAGAATCAACATCCAGCCTCCAATCTCCACTCTACCCATGGAATCAGTAACACCATTATGACCAGTAACCCTGTCCCAAACACAGCCAAGCTTCCTGCCCACTTGGGCATCCAGTCCTCCTCCTGGTCCTCTCTCCTTCCATTTTGCCACCTCCCATCCTTACACTTGTCCTTGAGCAGTTATGTAATTGCCCTCTTCCCCTTGAGTTAAATGTTAAAGATCTAAGGCTGATAAAAATCTGTGATTTGGGATTATTTGCTGGGATTATCAGCAGGATTTTCATGCTGAAGGCGAAGAAAGATGCATTCAGGGAAGAAAGTTTAGGATATGATGAGTCTTGGTTCCAAGGAATGGGAGAGGACCCACTAGGACCAGTCCTTCTAGTCCACCCTCTCAACCAGGAAAGCCAATACTGTTACTACTACTAAAAATAATAATAAAATCTTTTCGATGCTTCAGAAATACATGCAAGAGTAAAGCAGGTTTACCCCAGCTGTAAGATGATTTCAAGTTCGAGAAGAAGGCTTCTGTGTGTTCTGAGTAAATCTCCGCCAATCTTCTTGATAGTGCATGCAGTTCCTTTGACACGGGGACAAAGTTTTTTCCCACCGCAATTAGAGATAAAAGCCTTAAAAAATGTAAATGTGTAGGAAAGGTGACCCACTGGTATTGATTTGTTTCAGTCAATATGCAAACAATGGTATCAGGAGCTCTCTCGGTTCCCTACTCTGCCCTGCCTCCTAAACTAAGTTGTAATTTTTTTCATCTGTTCTTCCACATGCTCCCTCCTGAACCTCCATCCACCACTTATCCCTCTGCTCTCCAGTATTATCAATAACATTCACATAACATCCTAAGTGCCAAGCACTGTCCTAGACACTGGGGACAACAGACAAAAATCCTTGCCCAAGGATAAATATAAAGCAGGGAAGAGGAAATGATGTGTCAAGGAGAGAATGCTGCAATTTTAAACAGGTGTTTGGTGTCACCCTGAGAAGGTGACATTTAAACAAAAACTTGAAGGAAAGGGAGTGAGCATGCCAGGCAGAAGAAACAAGCACAAAGGCCCTGGGGTATGACATGCCTGGAACAGCATGCGCTTGCTCAAGGTATACCACGGACCTGATAAAAGGAATCAGTAAGTTCTTTTTTTTCGTTTGAGGAAGATTAGCCCTGAGCTAACTACTGCCAATCCTCCTCTTTTTGCTGAGGAAGACTGGCCCTGAGCTAACATCTGTGCCCATCTTCCTCTACTTTATACGTGAGATGCCTACAACAGCATGGCTTTTGCCAAGTGTTGCCATGTCCGCACCCGGGATCCGAACTAGTGAACCCCAGGCCAGCGAGAAGCAGAACGTGCAAAGTTAACCGATGCGCTGCTGGACCGGCCATGGAATCAGTAACATCTTAAAGGTCATGGCAATTGGCTTTTATTCTGAGTGAGATTGGAAGCCACTGGAGGATTTTGACCAGAAGAGTGTTGAGATCTAAATTGCATTTCAATAGGAGCATCCTGGCTGCTATGTTGAGGACAGGTTGAAGAATACAAACAGTGGAAGGGAGAAGTCTAGTTAGGAGGCGGATGCAGGTAAGAGATGATAGTGGCCTGGAAAGGGCCTAGTCACTACGGAGTTAGCAGTGGAGCCGGTGGGAAGTGATCAGATTCTGGACGTATTTTGAAGGTGGAGCCAACAGTATTTGCTAAGAAATCAGATGTAGGGTACGAGAATAAGAGAAGAGACCTCATAACTCCAAAGCATTGGGCCTTGGCAACTGTGAGAATGGAGTTATTTGCTAGGATGAGGAAGATCTTGGAAGGATCAGGTATTAGGGTGGAATATCTGGAGCTCAGTTTTGAATGCTAAACACACATCCAAGGGGAGCTGTTGAATATGCAGCTGGATATACAGTCTGTAGTTCTGGGGAGATTTCCAGGTTGGTATTTAAAGTCATGAGATTAGAGTGGAATCGCCATGGGAGTGAGTATAGATAAAAGTCACAAGAGGACTGAGGACTAAGAGATTATGTCAAGGGAGTATGTGGAGAGAGTAGGAGTGTCATGTGTGTCGAATGCTGCCGATAGGTCATAGAAAACAAGAATGTTCACTGACCATTGAATTTAGCCCCCTGAGGTCTTTGATAATCTTGACAGGGAACTTTCAATAGAATGGTGGGCACACCCCTCCACCCCACCACCACTCACTGACATTAACTGAGGAGAGAATGAGAGAGGAGAAATTAGAGACGACTAACACAGAAACCTCTGTCAAGGTGTTTTGTTGAGAATAGAAGGGGAAAAATAGACGAAGGCTTGAGATGGAAAAGTGAGTTCAAAAGATTTTGTTTGTTTTTAAGATGAGAGAAATCCTAATGGGTTTGTATGCTGACGGGAAAGACCCAGTAGAAAGAAAAAACTCATGAGGTAAGAGAAATTACTGGGGCAATGTCCTTGAGCAGACAGAAGTGATGGGCCTGAACAGAAGTAAAGCGACTGATCTCAGCTGGGAGTACGGACAACGGCCCAGGCTTTCCACTGGCTCCTTCCCCTCAGCCCCCTGTAGCATCTTTTGGCCTCCCTGTTGCAAAACTAAACAAACTTCAATTGCATCTAGCTATGCCCTACATCTCTCTTTCCTTCCCGTAACAGTCTAGTGTCTTTAAAACACTGTCTACACTCACTCTGCTCCCTTAGCTCCCTCTCACTTGTCGGCTCGAGACAATCTGGCTCTGCCCAACAATGGCTCCTCAATTGCCTATTTCCATGGACTAATTTTCTATCTTTTTTTTTACTGAACCCCTCTGACTATTGACTGCTTCCCTTTTAGAAACCCTCTACCCTTCACTATGTGGCATACCTCTATTCCTGACCTAGCCTCTTGGCCGTCTCCCCAGACACCCATTCCCCTGCAGGACACTTCAAATGTTAGTGTTCTGTTGGGTGTTTCAGACATCTTCTCACTTGACAAAGGAACATCACTTATTCAAAGTCAGTAGAGATGCCAGAATTTCTACACAGGGAGAGCTTGGAGCTTTGTCTTGAAGCTGAGCTTACAGAGTAGGTTATGCTTTTACCTGCATTCTCTCTTTATTTGAGGTGGCTGGTTGGGTGCTTATGTAGGTTACAGGAGGACTTAACCCTCCCACACCTCCAGTCACCCCTTGTTCCTCTCAGGTCAAGGCTTCGACTGTCACTTACACATGCATTATTTTACCCAGTAAGTATTAAAGGCATACTAAAAGTACAGTATATTTCAAAGGTCAAAGAAATATTTGAGAAAGAAAAGAAAGAAGAGAGGAAAGAAAGAGGAAGGGAGAGAAACTGAAGAACAAAATAAATAAATGTTTAATCAGCTGCCTAACAATCATGTCAAACTGTCATCTGTAGTTTAACTCATATTATCATCTATTTACCATATTGTTCATAAGATATTTTGATGCATTTTTATATGATGTAGAGAGGAGCTTCCAAAAGTAAGAGTGCTCAGGGCCTAGCAAACAGAGTTATTTACTGAAAATCCAACCCAAAACATCTTCCTAAGCTCCACACTCTCCTAATTGCCTGCTACACACACTCACCTCAATGACCACAGGAATCTCAAACACAACACACCCCAAAATCATCTTTCTTCCCAAATGTACTACAGTTTAGCAGTAGAAACAATAATGGGCTTGAGTATCCATCCATTTTCTAGGTTCAAATTTCAACTCTTTGAGTTAGTCATGTTGTGGAAAATATGAATTTAAAATAAGACTTTGTCATTTACCCAGAATCGCATTGCAGGAAGGCGAGCAGAAGAGTGCTCACCAGCCAGCTCTGTAAGCATATGAGTGCAATGATCTCTGGTAGGGGCTAAGACAAGGCGGTCACAGCTTGGTGAAGAACAAGGGAAGGGGAGGTCGTGAATGTCTTTGGTGAGGGAACAGGTGAGACTTCTTGGAGAGGGTAATAATGGAGCTGCATCTAGAATAAGAAAGACTTGTGCAACCCAGGGCATGGCTAGGAGAGGGTAAGAGAGAGAGGACTAGCTTGAACTAACACGGTTGCCTAGGGCCCCTCAGATTTCTGGGCACAACAGAGGAGGTAGGGAGAGGGGCTTGCATTGGATCAGGGATCCTTGTTTACTAGGAGCCAGAGTTGCAATTTGATGCCAAGGATAATGGGGAGTCACAGAGAAAATTTAAGCAGGGGCACGAATGCTCGATTTGCATTTGAGAAAAATAACTTTGATAGCCATGAGGGGGATAAATTAGGACCAGAGTACAGTGGAGAGAATCCTAATAGATGATTGCAAACATCCAGACCAGAGATGATGAGACTGAATTAAGACAGAGAGAGCAGTGAGAAGGACAGAGAGAGTTAGGAAGGTGGTAAAAGGTAAAACACAGTCGTGCAGTCATGACTAAATAATGGGCACAGGTGGTTGGAGGACAGGTCTCCCAGGGGTGGAGGTAGGGGTGGGAGTAGGGGTCCCTGGCTTAGAGGCTCATCTGGTTATTGAGAGGACTAAATGAAATCCTGTATGCCTGGCACACAGTAAAAGTGCAAGAAATATTATTTTCCCTCATTTTTCTCCTTTATTACTGGCACCATCACCTGCCCAGTGACTGAAGCCAGAAATGTGGGAGTAATTCTAGCCTTCTCTGTGCTTTACTCTCCACAACCAGAGTCACCCAAAGCAGATGCCACCGAGTGAGGAAAGGGGAAGACAGACCAAAAAAAGGAAACACTCTGACTTGGGTTTATTTTTTGGAGAAGTGAGTCAACAGGAGCCTGGGTGAAAAGTGCTCTGTGACTTGCCCACCTTCAGGGCTTGTGGTCAGAGGAGTGCTTCAAAAGCATGGCCCATGCCCACCTAAATGTTCGTCTTGCCTGGTTCTCTTCCCTCTTTTCCCAGCTCTCATTCACTGGCTTCTCAATTATCTTGCTTAGCTGCTGAGATTGGAAATGAGTGTGAAAGGTTATCCACACCCTCCCAAGGGAAATGGGTAATAAGTGAGGCTGTAAACGGAGCTGAATACAGTTGGGAGTTATTCTTCCAGGAGAGGGTGTTCTATTTTTGTAAATAATAAGGCCTATAAAAAGCAAAACTACGGGGACAGAAAACAGGTGCATTGTTGCCAGGGACTGGGAGCGTATGGAGGGGGACCCGAGTGAACTTCCGGGGTTTGTGGAAATGTCCTATAGATTGATCGTGGGGTTGGTTACATGACTGCCCTGTTTTTGCAAAAGGCATGGAACTAACTGTACATTAAAAAGCATAAATTTGTGTGGAAATTACACCTCAATAAACCCAACTTTAAATACACAGACAAATGAACAAATAAAAAAGCAGATAGTGAGGGCTCAGTAAATATTTGCTAAAGTGATAGCGACGGATGGTGATAAGGCTTTAGCTGTCAACGCTGCAGATTTTACTCCTTCCTTGAATGTTTGCTTTTGTGTGTGTGTGTGTGTGTGTGTGTGTGAGGAAGATTGGCCCTGAGCTACTATCTGTGCCAATCTTCCTCTCTTTTATGTGGGACCCCACCATAGCAGGGCTTGATGAGTGGTGCTAGGTCCACGCCTGGGATCCAAAACTGCCAACCCCAGGCCACGAAGCAAAGCACGTGAACTTAATCACTATGCCACCAGGCCCACCCCAGAATGTCTGCATTTTCATAGAGCATCCTTAAAGCCGGAAAAAACCTTTAAGGCCCAAAGAAGTTAGTCTCTAGTAGGAGGAATTTTTTTCAAAGGCAAAGGATTTTATTACAATCTAGAGAGGGAGTTCTAGATGAAGGGAAGGGCCAGCAGGAGAGCCAGCAGGCAGGGAGTGGGGAGACCTTGCCTGTCTCAAAATTTACAAGCCACAGAGAGGAGATACTTTCTCTAAGTAAAGGTGCCTCCTCTACTGTTTATCCACCATTCCCAATCAGAGGCCCGCCTTTTCCTGGATGATTATCCTGACCCATGTTGTCAGATTCTTATTGGAAAAACAACCCATATTTTCCAGAGGAAGAAAGATACTACATCTAAGATCAGACTGGAGAATGAGACTCAGTGCCCGGCAGCTGGAACAGGGGCTGTTTAAAGTCAACCAGGCTGAACTCTGCCCCTGCCCCACCCCATAGGGGCCAGGCCAAATGCTGGCCAACTTTCTCCTCAGGTTGAGCTGCCAGTCAGGTAGCAAACAGTTAGAACTGATTGTAGCCTCTTTCTGCCACTCAGGTCTGCCGAGAAACAGGGGAACCACCCGGATGTCTTTGAAAAGGAAACTTGGTCTGTGTTTCTCTAAGACTCACTCAGCAATCTTGTAATACCAAAGCACCTTGCTTTGCTTTTTAATTCAAATTTCCTCATCTGACATGACAAAGGTCCTCTTTTATAGACCATTCAGGGAACTAATTTCTTTCTAAGCAATTCAAAGCCGAAAATGTCAAATTCTTGATTTTTCTGCCACCCTGGATGCTTCTCCCTGCCTCATTTCCCCTGAGTGTGTGTAAGCACCTGTCTGAACGGATGAGATAGCATCTGTCACCTTTGGCAGCTAAAAGTGGAGGAATTGGGAGAATGAAAAGTGTCACTTTCCACCGCTTGCTCCTGACTCTACTCTGGTGACTGGGGCGTCCGGCAGTGTGGCAGGGTAGGGTGGGGGGTGGCATGGGGGATGGGTTGGGGATGACGATGACAACAGGCTTATTCCTCAGGTGAAGTTCATCAGCGTTGCCAAAACCGTCTACACCTCACCGTCCGTAGGTTGCAGGTTCAGGAGAAGGAGGCATGTGACCACTGTGCTGGGGAGGAGGTGACCACTGACAGGAGCAGAGGTGGCCTCCTCTCCTGTCCCTTGGGCCAAGGTATCTGGGAGGCTCAGGAGCAGCAGCAGCAGTTCCCACACCCCATAACCAGCTATGCCTAAGATGGTTGTTACCTGGCTCTTTCCACTTCTGGCCCCAAACTGTCTCTCCAAAATTGAACTCTCTCTGGCAGCCCTTGGTCTGTTGATGTGTTGCCTCCAACTCTGTGTTTCCCTAGTACAGACCTTCTGGGGCTTTCTGAGCCCCTCTTCCCTCCCCACCCCCAACAACAACAAAATGTAAAACTCAGCCTGTTCATTGCTTCCTTCCTACCAAGAAGGCAGCTAGCTGACTATACCCGCTGAGAATGTTCTAACTCATGCCAGCAGAGTTGATGAAAGGGTCACACTTCTTTGGACGCTCAGTAAGAGCTAAATTTTACTGAGTGCTTACTATGGGGCCAGGCACTCTGCTAGTAACGCCACTTCATCCATGTGTGGAGACTGGATGGTAGAGAGGTAGCAGCTAGTGATAGACCCAGCTGGGACTGAAACCTATGACTCACCCATAACCAAAAGTCTACTAAACTCTGTGCACTAAACCGAGTCACCAGTCCTCCCCAGCCTCCCCATCCACAATCCCAGTCTGTTCTATTTAGAATTAAGCAGGTCCTAATGATGAGGAACACCAAAGGTACTTTACTAGTCTGAAGGACTTAGGGGTCTCTTCCAGAAAATTCTACAAAAACAAGAAAATAGACATGCATAGGAAAGTGTCCAATCAAAGTTCAAGACTATTGAGCTCTGCTGCCCAAGTCCTTTATTTTTATTCTTGGAAGTCAGTAGAAATATAATGCTTTCAATGTTATATCATAACGTAAAAATTTGGCAGTGTAATAACTGTAAATGTTGTGTTAGGAATGTTTAAATTAGTACTTTTTCTGATTGTAAAATTTAAACATTTATCATTGCAGAAAAGTTGGAAAATACAAGAGAATTAAAACAAAAATAAATCTTATGTATATTTCTGTCACCCATTGGTAACTTCAGTTAATATATTGGTGGGTTTTTTCCCAGCATCCTTTCTATATAAATAGGTATATGCTTTCTAAGTGGGATGCCTGTGATATAAAAATATGTATACCTGTGTTTTCACTGAATATTATGTTAGCCAGCATTTTCCATGTAATTAATTTTTTTAAAAAAAAATACCATTTTATGGCTGCACATTATCCAATAAACAATAATTTATTTAACCAACTCTCTGAAGTTGGACCTTTGAGTTTTTCCCAATTTTTCACTATTATAAGAAATGCCATCTCTCTCATTCTTTCCTCAAGATAGTTTACTAGAAATGGAATTCCTGGGTCAAAAGAACTTTTTAAAGTTTTTAAAACATTTTTTCATATATACAATTTAACGATTCTAAGTATTAGTATGGTTCTTTATATGGTTGGCTGAAAGGAAATGTTGAGTTTATACTAAACATGTCCTTGTTAGCTTTTTATGGCTAAAGCCCTTTCGGTAAAATTATCACCTTGACTTGAATGAATAAATCTGTATACAAAATAAAAAAAAGAAAAGAAAACAGCTGGAAATCATATCTACCTTTGCAGGGTAGTAAGTGTTTAAAGGCTTCAGAAAATCCTGAGGGAATTTGTTATGATTGAAGGTAAAGTCTACATGAATAAAAAAAAGATTTTTCCCCCAAATGAGGAATTTGATAATAAGAAAAAATAAAAGCAAGAGAATGTTGAATTTGAAGTGAATGTTAAATTTGAAGAGATTCTTGAATCTTTGATTCATTACTTTCTGAAAGCTGTTTAAGAAGTCAGCTTCCTGAGGTTTTTATGTTCTCTGCTGCATTTAGCAAACCAGGTTAAATGTGGGTCATAAAGACTGTTAGGAAGAACACCATGCTTCGATGAGTCACCATACTTAAGCTTCAATAGCTAGGGAGCCAATTATCTGCAACCTGAGCTATGCAAACCCTTACTTTCTTTCCTCTTCCTAATACTTACCCAGATTTATGCTCACTTAACATCTCCTTAGGACTTGGAGCAAACGTGGACAGAAGACAATAGAACATAAACCTCAAATCCATCGATTTTGCTACAGTCAACACTAAATGAAGCAGATTATCTGTATGACATGGGTAATACTGACTAGTAGCACCTACTACCCTAAAGGAACACAGCTGGGTGCTGGGGAGACAAATAAGTTTAAGCAACTGTCAACCAGCCCAGGATCCTGTGAGGCTGGGCCGGAGAAGGCACAGCATCAGCAGCTGATGCCGGAAACAGTAGCGATACTCATGGTATATTTCATATTTAGGTAGTGTTTTACAGCTTCCAAAGGGTCTTCACATATGTGTGCTCATTTAGATCTCCAACAACTCTAAAGAAATAATCACCCATATTCCAGAGATGGGGCACAGAGAGGTTAAATACCTTGCCCAGTATCACAAAGCCTGTAGGCAGCAAGGTTAAATACCAAAGCCAGATGTTCTGATTGCAAGGCTTGTGACCTCACACACTGCCTTCTTACAACAAAATTAATTTATTGAGTACCAATGGGTGTCAGATCCTCTACTAGATAATAGAGGTTGAAAAAAAATCTTTCTTTCAAGGAGCTCAAGACATATCAGCAGGGACAGACACAAACTGAAGCTAGAACATAAAGATAGAAGCCATAACTGAGATCACAGTAGGAAAGCGCTCTAGATTTCAAGTGTGGCCAAAACTGTCTTATGAGGAAGCAGCCACTGAAGCAGTGGTGAGAAAGGACTTCAAACTTATCACATGTCTTCTCCCTTCCTGATCTTACCTTAAACTCCGTAAATCCAGACTAATTCTTTTGACAGTGCAACATGGTAGGTTAAGAACTTGGGCTTTGGATCAGACGGTCCTGGGTTTAAAACCTGGCCCTGTGGTTTAAAACCACTTACTAGCTCTTCAGAAAGTTGACCTTGAATAATTGACCTTGAACAAGTTGCTGACCATTCTAAGCCTCAGTGCCCTCCTCAGTCCAATGGGAATGATAACAATAATATCTGCCATTTAAGATAGTTGTGAGAGCTAAATGAGATAATGCATTAGAAGTGTGCTTAATACCTTGCCAGGTGTACAGCAACTTTAATAAATATTAGGATGATGATGACTAGGTACTTTGATTATTGGAGAGTAGAAAAGAGACTGGAGAGGAAGAAGGGTAGTGGGAGCTCAAGAGAATTTTTACCTAATTCCTGCCTTGCAGATTCCAGGAAGAAATCAAGGAATCTGAAGCAAGCTGAGCAGGCATAGATTGGGAGAATGAGAGTGGAGCCTCAGTGCTCCTTAGAAGGCAGCAAAGCTGGATCCCTGAAGTGTAGAATAGTCCTGTGCCACATAAATGCATTTTGGTCAACAATGGACTGCATGTACAACATGGTCCCATAAGATTAGTACCATATAGCCTAGGAGTGTAGTAGGCCATACCATCCAGGTTCGTGTAAGTATACGCTATGATCTCATAATGACGAAATTGTCTAATGACAGTTCTCAGAATGTATCCCTGTTGTTCAGTGACGTGTGACTGTAGTTTCCAAGGCAAGTGAATTCTCCTCATTGGGCAGTAATGACATTGCCAAACAGCCCAGTCACCCTGACTCTGTCCCCCAGAACAAATCAGCACATTCTGGAGTTCCTCTCAGACCCACCAGACCTCCTCTGACCCACTCATAGCCCCTCAGGCATTCCTGCCCAAACTGAAGTCCTCACTTGAGTCTTAGGCCATGTTTCCTTCCCTAGAACACCCAATCCAAGATCTAACTTCCCAATTCTAGAATTCTAATTTCCTTCCAATTATTCTGCTGTGGTATAATATAGTATTAAAGAGGATTGCCCTGGACTCCCTAAGTTCAAATTCTGGCTCTGTCACTTACTAGATGTCTAATCATGGTCAAGTTACTTATCCTCTGTACCTCAATTGTTCCATTTATAAAATGGGGACAAAACTTCTACCTATGACATAGAGTTTTGTGAAGATTAAATAAGAGCTTACAACTGTGGCTGGCAGAGAATTTAAGTGCTCAATAAATGATAACTGTTACTATGATTTTTCCCCCTTGGAAAATGCCCATTCTGGTAAATGCTAAGTGGGGAAACTTATTACAACTGTTACATAAAATATGAAGTTATTTGTATATTTCAATTATCAGTTTTAATTCCATATTTTCTCAAGCAGAGATGATTTTAAATTCTGTTTTGGGATTTTTCGTTTGTTTGGATTGCTTCCCGAAGATGATACAAATGATGCCAGAATACCCATTAATATCCATCCACTTTAAGTCTGATTGTCAACTTTCCTAAACATCTCCAAAAACCTAAAAATGCCAAGAAGAGGGTGTGTGTGTGTGTGCGCGTGTGTCTGCGCCCACGCCTTGTATCTGTCAGAATTCCATATGAGAGCATCTAGATGAGAGAAACAGAGAGCAGGATTTACTCAAGAGGAGCAGAATTGGAATTGGCTGAGATTCGAACCAAGGAAGTCCTGCTGTACGTGCTCTTGCCCGAACAGCTCCTCAACAGCCAGCTTATGTACAGTAAGAACTTGAAGGTACTGTCTGCTCTTACGTTTTCTAAAGTAACTTCCATGTTTTTCATCATTATAAAAGTTATACTTGCTCACTGTAAAAAATAGTAAAAATATAAATAAAGGAAAAGGAGAAAATAATCATTTATAATTACAACTCTCAGAGTAACCCAGGTTTAACATATTTTTTATATTATCCAGTCTTTTTTGCATACACTGGACATGTGAGAAATTGTCAAAGTGGACATTACGGCAAGAGGCAACTTTAGAGTTACAGAGAGATATTTCACAGTGATCAAAGGGTCAATCTACCAGAAAGACATCACGATTCTAAATCTGTATGCACTCAATAACACAGCTTCAAGATATGTAAAGCAGAATTAGACAAACAAAAAGAGAAACTTTGAAATACCTCTCTCAGTGGCTGGATAGTTTAAAAAAAAAAAGACAAAAACTAGTAAGGATATCAGAGATCTAAACAACACAATTAAAAGTCTTGACTTAATTGACGTATATAGAACACTACATCCAGTAATGACAGAATACACATTCTCTACAAGTGTAGTGCAGAGCATGTCAAAACTATTCATAAAGAAACTTCAACAAATTTCCAAAAGGATTGGAATCATGAAGAGTATATTCTCTGACTAACATGAAATTAAGATAAAAATTAATAATAAAAAGAACTAGATAATCTCAACTGCTTGGGAAGTAAGCCACATACTTCCAAATAAGAACAAACAAGAAATTCCAACAAAATTAGAAAATATTAACTAAATGATAACTTGTGTGATATTCTGAACATATCAAAACTTGTGTGATTTAACTAAAGCAGTGGTGGAAAGAAATATATAGCCATTTTTAACACATGTTTAATATATATGTTAAGAAGAAAGACTAAAAGTCAATATTCTAAACTTCTATCTCAAAAAGCTAGGAAAACACACTAATCAACTGCAAATAAATGAGAAGGTGGGAAATAAAATAATAATGATAATAACCGAAATCCATGAAATAGAAAACAAACATGCAATAAAGAAAATCAACAGAAGTAAAATGAGTTCTTTGAAAAGATTAATAAAATAAATAAACCTCTAGAAAACTGAGAGGTGAAAATACAAATTACTAAAATCAAGAATGAAAAGGGGGACATCATTATAGACTCAATGGAAATCAAAATTTAAAATACATTATATATTATGAAATACTTTATACAATAAATCTGACAATTTTGACACACAGAATAATCCTTTAAAAACATGTTACCCAAACTTAGAGAACTAAAAAATCTTCATTAAATTTTTTTAAATCTTCCGATAAAAAGCAATTGAGCCCAGATGTCTTTGTGAATTCTTCCAAATATTTAAGGAAGAATTAGCATCAATTCTGCACCAACTCTTCTAGAAAATAGAAAAGGACATTTTTATGAAGCTAGCTTAACCTTCATTCTAAAACCTGAAAGGACTTACAAACTACTTACTCTCATGAACATAGACCCAAAAATCCTAAACAAAATATTAGCAAGCAGAACCCAGTGATATATAAAAAGGTATTATATCACAAACAAGTATAGTTTATTCCAGGAATGCCAGGGTTTTTTACCATTTTAAAATTAATCCATGTAATTCATAATATTAACAGATTGAAACAAAAAAATTATGATCATCTTGATAAACATGGAAAAAGCATTTGGTAAAAATCCAAAGCTTGTTTGGGATAAAAACATCAGCAAACTGGGAATAAAAGGAACTGTAATTTGATAAAGAATATCTATGGAAATCCTACATCAAACACAAAAATAAAAATTAGACTATTGAAAGCCTTCCTCCTCCAGTTAGGAGTGAAAAAAGATGGTTCTTCTCAAGATCCTAACCAGTAAAATACAAGAAAATAAATAAAGGAAAGGTTTGTAAAGATAAACATACAACCATCATTATTGGTAGGTGACATGATTGTGCATATATAAAATCCAAAAAGGAGGCCGGCCTGCTGGAGTAGCAGTTTAGTTCGTGCATTCTGCTTCAATGGCCCAGAGTCACACTTTCCAATCTCCGGCACGGACCTACGCACTGCTCGTCAAGACACACAGTCGCAGCATCCCAGATACAAAATAGAGGAAGATTGGCACAGATGTTAGCTCAGGGACAATCTTCCTCAAGCAAAAAGAGGAAGATTGGCAACAGGTGTTAGCTCAGGGACACCCTTCCTCACCAAAATAAATAAATTAAATCCAAAAAGAATCTACAAACTGTTAGAACCATTAAGTAATTTAACAAAGTTACATATTTAAAAGTTAATGTACAAAAATCAATTGTATTTGTATATGTCATTAAAAAAAGGAAAATATATTTAGGCATAAAAATTTTTACAGTAGTACCGTAGACATATCAAATACTTGGAATCAATAGAAAAGGTGTACAAGACACCTATACTGAAAACTATGAAACGTACTGAGAGAAATTTTATAAGATCTAAGCCAATGGTAGGATATCTCATTGAAATATGAGATATTAAATTGAATTGAATTGAACTGAATTATGAATTGAAATTGTGACTGTGACAACTGTCCCCCAAATTGGTCTATAGATGTAAGATAATTCCAATCTCATTTCCTGCAGGGATTGCATGTGTGTGTGTGTGTGTAAATTGATAAACTGAATCTAAAACTGATAGGAAAATATGAAAAATTGAGAACACCAAAATAATCTTGAAAAAGAAGAACAAAACTAGAGGACTTATACTAACAAATATCAAGATTTATTTTAAAGTTCTAGTAATTGGAAAAGTGTGGTATTAGTATAAGGAAAGTCAAATAGACAAATGAAACAGAATAGAATCCGGAAATATAGAAGGTTACCTAGTCAAAATAAAGATGACTCTGTACTGCAGTGCAGAAAGGGTGATGCTTTTTTTTTTTTTAAAAAAAAGGGTGGTGGGTCAATTGGATATCCATATTGGGAAAAAAATAAACCTTAACTACTATCTACTATGTTGTATTACACCAGGCGAAAAATCAGTTCCAGATCGATTATAGACCTAAATGCCAAACAATTTAGGTTTTAAAAGAAAATATTAAAAAATGTCATCATGATAGGCAAAGATTTCTTAAGTAGGACACAAGAAGCACTAGCCATAAAGGAAAAAACTGGTAAGTTGGACTAGTCACAAGAACAATGGGCCATTGAGATCTGGAGTATTGGATCAGAGTGGAATGTTGATGGCTCCATCAGTGGCAGATTTACCAGGAAGTTAAGCTTTAGGACCCCTCCTTCACACAGTCCACTTCCAACACTCTGGCAATCTAACACATGGTCATATATTTTTACAAACTGTACAGATCTTAGGCTTCATGAATCCTGGCCCTGACCCAGGGCATGCTGGCTGCAGTCCCTTTTCCTGTCCCACGGCATTCTGTCCTGCAGAGCCAGACCCAGACTCTGTTCACCCAGAGCTCCTGGAAGCTGCTGCCAATCAAGCAGAATGGGCAAAGCTGAAATCTATTTGCCATCCTTGAGATTCCTTTTGCCTGCGGATGGAATTGATGCGGAGAATGGGGACTTCCAGTAGGTATGGGTTAAGTGGAAAGAAGAGAACTGTGGCAGGGGAAAGATGATGAGACAGAGGGGGTGACCAAATACAGATGTAGGTGGTCTCTCCTTGACCAAACTTTGGTCAGGTCCCTCAGAGCTGTCTTCTGGACTAGCTCCCAACCATTGAACTTCTGTGTCCATCTTTGCATCACCCAGTTTTAGCAAAACTCCTGCTACAGTTTAGCAAGAATCTCCACCCTCAATACCTAATCATATTTCTCATTCCCCACCCTCGGTATATGATCACACTGGCCTGCCTTCAGCAAGAATCTTATCAAGTTGATTTAACCAGAATCCCTCCTTACTCCTGATGTTTCATCTTAGTGATTTTCCATCCACTGACCCCCATCCAGCTCCTTGGCTACAGATCCTCAGTTGTCCCTGCTGTACTCAGAACTAAGCCCACTTCTATACTGAAGTCTCTTTTCCGCTATTGCAATTGTTCGGGGGGGGGGGGGTTAAATAAAATTTATCTTAACTGTTATAAGTAGTGTCCAGCTCTGGTTCCGTCCGACAGGAGTTAAAGAACCTGACACCCACCAGTATTCTAGAAATGCTTGGTTGGTTTGGCTGTGACAAAACAGACTCATATATGGCGCTGAGCACCATCTATACCTAACTACCATTGGGCACAATAACAATCACATATATTATTGTTAAATGTGTATCCAATCAATTTTGATGACAACCCTAAATTCAGTTGAGGTGTGAGGCCTTGTCACAGTCTTACTCTCTCAGTCTGCTAATCCAGCTTTACTTTAAAAACTCAGAGGATGTTGCTTTCAAGCTACAGTAAGTAAGCTGTGTTACTACAGTGTCATAGTTCCCAGGCAGGGCTGGAAGTGATTCATTTTCTTGTTAACTTCTACTATATATACTCCAGAAAAATGAGTTGGCATTTCTAAGAATACCTGATAGAAAAGAACAGAAGTTCTCCTTTCTCTTCCTGTCCTCTGAAACTAAGTCACAGACAGTGCCATGCATAAGGAGCTAAAATATGCACTGCTCCTCAGAACCAGCTAGTACAACAGGGCTTTTTTCCCCTGGTATCAGTTTCTCTAACTCTAAAGAAATTTTCTCTACAAAAATATAACAGTGGTTAGATATCCTTCATGATGCAAACCAATAAAGAACTATTAAGCACCTAAAACAAATACATGTTCATTTCTTCTTTTCCCTGAAGCTTGTTTTTTGATCTTTTGATGGAAAATTTGGGCTAGATAAAAAGGAAGCACAGAACTATAAGTCATCGCCCACAAGATATTTTATTCTCTCACCTCACAGCTCTGGATACACCTGAAAAAGATGAAGAGGAATAGAGAAAGAGTGACTATGTATTTTAAAAATTCATACATTTAAGTAATCTGAGATGAATAAAAAGTCACACAGGTTAAAACATAACTTATGTCTGAAGGTGTTTCCTTTGTGGAAATTGGAACTATGGAAGAATCAATGGTAAGTCTTTAGGGGCTGAGGTTGGTTGACTTACAGGAGTGTCTTGAGGACAGCTGTGTTATTGGGGTGAAACTGAGTATACTGGCCAGGTAAGAACAGTATGATTTGTTTCAACTTCTCAGGACGCTTCTCTCTAGAATAGAAGAAAGAAATAAGAAGTATAGAGGAAACAACAGAACAACAAAAATAGATTTCATAGAATATATTCACTTAAGCCCATGTAACTTACAAGAAATACATCCCTTCTTCCTGGAAGTTTCTCTTAGAAATTATTTATTTATTTATTTATTTGTGTGTGTGTGTGTGTGTGTGTGTGTGTGTGTGTGTAAGATTGGCCCTGACTTAACATCTTTTGCCAATCTTCCTCTTTTTGCTTCCGGAAGATTGTCCCTGAGCTAACATCCTTGCCAATCTTCCTCCATTTTGTATATGGAACGCTGCCATAGCATGGCTTGATGAGCAGTATGTAAGTCTGCGCCCAGGATCCGAACCTGTGAAGCCCAGGCCACTGAAGTGGAGCACACAAACTTAACCACTATGCCACCAGGCCAACCCCAGAAATTTATTTTTAATATATTCAAGCAAGCTTGACTGTTTTCTCAACCAAAAGAAGATTAGAAGAAGCCAAGGAGAGGGCCAGGATGGGAGGGACACTGCTAAGAGGAGACACAATAATCATCTTAAAAAGGGAGAGCTAATAACCCAACATGGAGAGAAGAGATAGAGAAACAAACACACAAATTGAAAAAAAGAAAAGCTCAAATCCACAGTAGTCCAGATCATTTGGTGTGAGGAAAAGAACACAATAGCTTCTGAGCTGTGTCAAAGCAGAAGGCAACCATTGACAATAATAACGATGACCTTAAATCCACAAGATGTCAATACGTGTTGCTAAAGCAAAGTGTTCCAAGGTAAAGTAAAATACTGAATCAAACTAGAATAAACTGGTTTCTTTATAACTTCTCATAGCCCTTAAGATGCTTAAGCGCATCATGACTTTCTAAGAGGGAAATATGTCATGCTGTGTTTTCTAAACTTTTTCTGACCACAAAACTTTTGTCTTATTTATTTTTATTTTGAGAACACCTCATAGGATCAGATTAACTAGGAACAAACCCGGGGAAACATTGCACTAAGTTTTCAAGAAAAGATTGCATCCTATGTATCAGTCAGGAACAGGAATCACAAATTTTAAGATTTCCATCCGTATCAACATAGTTGGCTGTATACTAAATATTTGTGCTCTTCTTTTCCATGGTGCAGAGATGTCACTGAGAAGTGGCTGTCTAGCCAAGGACTATATTTCTGACCCACCGGTGTAGTTGGATGCAGCCAGGTAATTAAATCCTAGCCAAAAGAAGGCGAGCGGAAGTGATGTTCACCAGTTTGAGGCCCCCAGTCACAATCCTTCATGTTCTTTACTCCTCTGCTACCTGAATACTGACATTCAGGGTGACCTTGGAAACCTAGTGTTGAAGATGGCAGAACCTCCATCAGATTGATGTCCTCTACCCCACACCCCCCAATACGCACACACACACACACACACACGTTACCACCATTTCCACTTGACCTACAACTGCACTAGATTGTTGTGTAAGCATAAAATAAACTCCTATTATGTTAAGTCCTAAAATGGCTCAAGTAAAATGAGGTCGGTGTTTTAAATAGCAAATTCCAGTTAGATCCATCCCTTAGGTTGTGCAATGGACACAGCTGCCCTGGGCCCCATGATAGTGCTGTATCTTACTCTTCTATTTTGGAACATTATTAAAATTCAACTTTAAAATTTCTGTCTTGAATAAAGATAACCCAAGGGGCCTATGAAAGATGCTGACAGAGTTACTCAAGTGCGACTGATTATCTTAGGAACCTATACTGACTGTGCTGCCCAAGGCCCTTCCCCTATAAGCAAGTCCCTGACTTTAGTTATTTGGAAAACCCATCTCATTCTCTGGAGGTGCCAGATAAATTAACTTTTTAGCAGATATGCCTATTAATTTTGTATTTGTGCAGATTCCTTGATCTCCAGGAATCCTGTTTGAGCAACACTTAATTCAGCCAATGTTCATTGAGCAACCACTATGTGTCAAGTGCTGGCAGATGAGAGAGGTTTTGCTCCAGGATAGCAATAATCAAACACCAAATAAGACAAGGGACTTGAAAGCCATGTTCCCAGGCTAAGCTGGGAAGAAGGCCACATTCATCATTAGCACACAGCACCTTTATCCTGCCCAGTAGCTAGCTCTCCACAAACGAAAGCATAGCCTTTCAAAAAAGTGCCCAGGGCCAGCCTGGCGCTGCAGCAGTTAAGTGTGCACATTCCGCTTCAGTGCCCCGGGGTTCGCTGGTTCAGATCCCGGGTGTGGACATGGCACCGCTTGTCAAGCCATGCTGTGGTAGGCATCCCACATATAAAGTAGAGGAAGATGGGCACGGATGTTAGCTCAGGGCCAGCCTTCCTCAGCAAAAAAAGAGGAGGATTGGCAGCAGATGTTAGCTCAGGGCTAATCTTCCTAAAAAAAAACAGTGTCCAATGCTTTAGATCAGTGGTTCTCAAAGCACAGTCCACAAACCAGCAGCATCAAGATCACCTGAGAATCTGTTAGAAATGAAAGTTCTCAGGCCCCATCCCAGGCCTGCTGAAACAGAAGCTCTGGGGGGGAGGTCTCAGTAACCTGCGTTTTACCAAGTCCTCCAGGTGATTCCATTGCTTGCTAAAGTTTGAGAATCACTGCTCCATACTACCCACACTTTCTCTTCCCTTCCTTGGAACGTAATCTTCCTTCAATTCCATGTGGACTCTTCTCTCTGCTAAGACAACCAAATGAATGCTCGTGTTAATTGATGATAATAGTTAAAATGTTGGCTCTTTCTCAGTTAATAGGTACTTTGAAGGTCAGTCTTTTAACACATAGGTGAGAATTTCTGCCTGGGCCTTGTGGTGGAGATTCACCTTTGTCTCTGAAATGGGAACCTTAAGGCCATCATTCCCGCCTGTTGGCTCTCTTTCAGCCCCAGACAAGGCCTGCGCTTTTGCGGACTACAGGCCCTTTTGCATGGGAGGCAGAGTTGCAGCCTGATGCATCCCCACAGTTGCAGAGGTAATCACCTGGACTGCAGGTAGTAGAGCCCGGGAAGCGGGGATCTGTGGGGCTGTGTGCAGGCTGAGCCTGCTTCTCGCATACCAGACGAGAAATAGTTTTCATATAATAGCCACTTTCCTAATGACCAGCAATGCTCAAATTTGAACCAAGATGATAATAATAATAGTAAAAATATCTAGCATTTGTTGAGAGCTTTCTGCACACCAAATACTGTGCTAAATGGACTGCTACTCAATTTAATCCTCATAACAAGCTTATGAAAAAAGTGCTTTCACATTGTCCCATTTTACTAAAGAGGAAACTGAGAATTAGTGAGAACTATTACTTGGAATCGTCCCTCCCACTTTGATGTATAAAGCATCCTTTCTGGCATAGTATTCAGTGTGGGTAATTCTGGCTGCCACGGGGACACAGAGTAGTAGATGAGAAATCTCAGCAGAGTGAAGCTCCAAACACACTTTTCAGATCTGTCTCCTGGAGTACACGTCAGCCCAGGCCATCTCCTGACTTTTGCAAGGCTTGAAGTGACATACAGTACAAATAGAGGCCCACTTACCATATGTCCAAATATTTTAAAGTTATAAATCAAACTAGCAAACTGTGAAATAAAGTATCCACTTACTTTTGCAAATATAGGTTCATAACAACTTGGAAGGCCAGGTTCAAATTTAGACTCTTAGACTCCACAACATTCTGCATTAGAACTTGATTGTGGAAGGCGACATTGTTCCCAGCCATCTCCCTTCTCTTCCCATCCTTGGTTCCAGAGCACACCAGAAGAGGCTTCACGTGTGGGTACAGTAGTATGCACATCCAAGCTCTGTCCCCAACCTCCGCAAACAGCTGCCTGTTGGCCATCCCCAGGCCTATGTGTAAGGGGGTCCACTCTCAGGAGGACAAGCTGCAATAGAAACGCATACAGGCCCGTAGCAAGATGTATAGGGGTGAACCATGATTCTGGGTGGGAATATCCCCATGGCCCTGTGGGAAGGGGCACAGCTAGAGGAGAATCATATTGGGGCCTCTAAAGCATAGATGCCAAGTCAAGGGCCTTTCTTGCCTCATCTCAGGGCAGTTCTGCCCACACCATCCCCCAGATGCTCTGAGAGAAAGGATTTGTATTCAAATAAATTTGAGAAACACTAGATATTGCACACCTCCTCTTAGAAATTTATAGTAAACCTTAGCATCGTAGTAAAGACTATTGTCTTAGCTCAGGCTGCCATAACAAAATGCCATAGACTGGCTGGCTTAAACAACAGAAATTTATTTCTCACAGTTCTAGAGAATGGGAAGTCTAAGATCAAGGTGCCAGCTAATTTGGCTCCCTTGTGAGGGTCTCTTCCTGGCTTACAGACAGCTGCCTTCTCACCATGTCCTCATGCGGCATACAGAGAGAGCTCCGGGCTCTCTTCCTGTCCTTATAAGGACATTAATCCCATCATGGGGTCCCCACCAGTATGACCTCATCTGAACCTAATTACCTCCCAAAGGCCCCACCTCCAGCTACCATCATACTGGGAGTTAGGGACTCAACATATGAATTTGGGGGGACATAAGCATTCAGTCAATAACACATAGCAAAGACCCTGAGAAGATCTGATGCGAAGAAATCTGTGTGACTTTAGCTCAATATTACCCACACTTATTTATGAAAAGAGTTTTCCAGTTTGGTGGATAAATTGTCCCAAGGAAAATCTTAGTATATGCTATAAGTCACAAGTACTTTAAATCAGTCCCCACCTTTGGCTCTACTCTCCTGGCCACAGTCTATTTTACCAAGATGGCATCTCACTTCAGTCTGTGACCTTATATCTGCATGTGATAATAACACCATCAATATATACCATATGTAGATTTCCTTGTATTTTATTCTCAAACCTGTTCTCCCTTATTGTTTTAATAATTTGAACAATTCCTAGAGTACCAGCCAAGCATATTTTATTCACATTTACTAGAGTAATACCTGCAATATTGTCTCTCTTCAACAACCAAGCAAGATGGGGCCGGCCCAGTGGCATAGTAGTTCGTGTGTTGCGCTTCAGCAACCTGGGGTTCACAGGTTCTGATCCTGGGCAGGGACGAACACACTGCTCATCAAGCCATATTGTGGTGGTGTCCTACATACAAAATGGAGGAAGATTGTCACAGATATTAGTGCAGGGACAATCTTCCTCCAGCAAAAAGAGGAAGAATAGCAACAGATGTTAGCTCAGGGCCAATTTTCCTCACCAAAAACAAACAAACAAACAAAAACAACCAAGCAAGAGTTGTTGTGACTGACCTCTAAATGCAATCAATAAATAAGTGGTTAAGACTCTGACTTCATTTCTGAAGAGCTAATGTACAGCATGGTGACTATAGTTAATAATACACTATTGTATACTTGAAATTTGCTAAGCGAGTAGATCTTGTGTTCCCACCACACATAAATAAAATGGTGACTATATGAAGTGATGGATATGTTAATTAGCTTGATTATGCTAATCATTTCATAATGTATACATATATCAAGACATCACATTGTACGCCTGAAATATATACAGTTTTTATTTGCCTATTTGACCTCAACAAGCTGGGGAAAAGAACAAAATTATTTTCTATTGAGCCCAATCATAATTATGTTTAGAGCTGCATAAACATTAAAACTGACCAACATAGTATATTTTTCAGCAACAGCTTTACTTCATATGTATTTCCAGACACTAATGTATTGAAAAAAATATTACTTATTGTTATATAATTGTGCATTCACCACTCTCAGATCACTTCACAAACATCTTGTTTATACTCCTTTTTTTCCCAATAGTAGGCCATTATGGAAAATTATGAATACGTGGCTGCATACATGTGATAAAGCACTCCTGATTTTTTCCCAGTCTTCAGTTCCTGATGTGAATTTAAGCTTTATCATTTTGATTTTAGCATTAGTGTAGCCATAGTGGGAGAAATTTAAAAAGCAACGCTCTGACTTCATAGAATAGACTCAAAACAACTCTTCGTGTTCACTATTCTCCCCTTAGCATCTTACTTCGCCTTTCTTTCAATTTGGAGATAAGTGCAGCCTGGTAGGTAGATAATAAAGAGAAAATTCAGGAATGCGGAATTGAAAATTAGATGAAAACCTATGTTTTTCTGAAGCTGAAAACAAATTCTTCACTTTTTCCCCCTTTCTCTCACCCTTTAAATGGAGGCTATTATGAAGATTTGCTGAACATTTATAAAATCCAAAAGAGAAAAAAGAGTAAAGTATTGTGTAAAAGTCAAGAGAAGGGTTTCATGTTGAAGAAAAATCACAGCATGTACTTAGGTTTACTAGAAAAAACGTAAAGAATTTCCAGCAGGCTAATCCTAAAAGTTGGTCGCTATTAATTCCTGTTGAAGCCGTCATCATAGCTGCCTTTGTTCCTCAGCCGAAAGCTCCCAAGGGTTCCAGCCACACCGTTGCTGTGGAGACCGCTGCAACCACTTGCTCGTTTCAGCTGAAAAACATCTTCAGGTTGTCAGCCTGTGCCACCAGATGATTTGGGCTTAGAACATTAAGGTCACTGACATTGCCTTCTCAAAGCATGTTATCAATCCAACGTGCCTCAGTAAGAGAAAGTTGAGACAGAGCTGTTGTCTAGGCCGGGAGCCAGTCAGGGTCTCAGGGGATGACAATGTCCTTGGTCATCTCATTTAGAGTCTAGTCCTCAACTTTATGGCTCAAGGGTTGGTTCTGTTAGTATTCCTAGACATGGTTGGTCTAGGGTGCCAATTATCATTAATCAAATTTGCAAAAGAATAATATATAAACTAGAACATCTATTATTTTTTACTGAGAAATATAATCATCAAGAACACTGGAGTTTCCATGTCCATTGGTCTATAAATTCTCTGTGTGGTACCTAGAAAACCAAACAGAAGTGAGAAGATCGCTCCGTTATCTGGGAACCAAAGCCAGGGGAATAAGTGAGATGATTTTGGTGGCTGTTATTATCAAACTCAACAACTCCTCTTCAACCATTTTCTAAGTTCTTGCAGTGCATTTCCCTGTGTAAACCACTTTCCTTTACACAGTGCAAAAACCAACTAACTTGCCTCCATCTTTAGACAGGTTAATATGGGCACACTCTTCTGAGTTTAGAGTTTGGATGCCTCAATTTAGCATTGGGTATTTCCCAAATTTTTTAGGTTCCCATTTACAAATCATTTCTTAGGATGTATTAGTTCCACAGATGGCTGATGCCAGGTTGACTTTTCCTAATGTAATCTTATGTTCAGTTTGGGGGAAGCCTACACCAAATACAGAAAACAGTTCAATGGTCCAAATTTTAGAAGGAAAACAGGATGACACTATAGAATAAAGACTTGCTACCAGTTTCATATGTTTTCCCTGGTGTGATATTTGATTTTTTTACTCCCATATCTTAATATGTTTTGAAAGATGAAAGATAGTCACTATTTGTGGTAGGCAGAATTCTAAGATCACCCCCCAAATTCCTATATACAGGTCTAGTATAATTCCCTCCCCTTGAGGATGGGCAGGACCAGTGAATATGTGGGATAACACTTCTGTGATTAGGATCCTAATCAGTTGACACTGAGTTAACCAAAGAGAAAATACCCATGGTGGACCTGACCTAATCTGGCAAGCCCTTTAACAGAAGGTGAAGCAGCAGATGAGGCTCTCCTCCTGCGGGCGTGGAAGAAAGCAAGCAGCCGTGTGGTGAACTGCCTATGAAGAGGACCATAAAATATACCATTACTCCAACAAACATGCCTCCTCGTATTTCATCTGTGTGCATTCTTCCGAAGAACTCACACTCTATATGATGCAAGAGAAATAATAAGTCTGTCGTACGTCACTGAAAAGGAAACACTGAATATATGGCTCTTCCGAAAACATACTTGTTTGTTTGGTTTTTTTAAATGCTATACTTTATCACATCTCCTTTGAGAAACTGCTGGATACAGAGAAAGTTCAGGCCTTATATAAGGTTGTGTCTTTATAAATAAACCCAGTTAAGACAGCATTCTGGAAAGGATACTGTCACCTGGTATTGCCCCTCTTGACAGTTAAGACCCTTACAGACAAGGGATTTTCTGAAGCCAAACAGAGTATTTGTTGACATGACTGAAGCCACAATGAGAATGAGACACAGTTCACTGTAAATACTTGTATGTGTATATCTATGAATAACAAAGACTAGGGAGGAGTGGTATTGATCTCAAGTTCCCCCAGGGCTTGGCCAAAGGAATAATTTTAGTCCAGATTGGATCCCTCTTGTTCTGATTCCAGAGAGCCCTTGTGTGTGTCTCACTCATGCCACCTTGCCCCGTGCCATGGATGCTGGCTGGAATGTCCACTTCTTATTTCAGAGCTCGTGATGCTAAATTTGTAGACTTTGCTCAGGATATTGGTCAAGACATCATCTTTAAGTGCTAAATCTTGTGGGTGGATTTCTGGGGACCTCTTAAGGTCCTCTTAAGAAACGTTGCTTCCTATCAATATGCGCTACAAAATGTTGACTGCCTTTCACCTTGTATAGTCAAAATGAAAAACCAAGTCTGCCTCCCTGGGGGCACTGAGGTGGCATCATCATCCCAAAGAGAAGATAAATTCCTACCTCTCTACTCCCTTCCGTGATGGAGACCCATGAGAAAGGGAACTACACTTAAGTCTTCTATCCTGTTAAGAGGAAGACTACAATGGTACTTTGAGTAGTAGGACAGATGAGTTTGGCTGAGTAGCTTAGTGAATTATTTCTCCCAGCTATCTGATTTGAGGCCCAGAGCTGAGTTTTGGTATAGGGGCAAGAAAGAACCAAATTACTTAGAACAATATAATGAGAGGGAAGGTGAACTTTAGAGACAAGAAGAGAGTTCAACAAGATGAGAAAAACCCAAGGAGGACAGAGCTAGTAAGAAATTTACTTGAGCAGGAATGACCCAAGGACTTCTACATTCAGGACGAATTAATATCAGTTTTAAGTTGTTTGCTGTGATGCAGCCTCCCTCACTGCCTTGGATCAATGGTGCTATGGGGTGTGAAGGAATCTGGCAGTTCCTAATGTGGCACAAAGCTGAGGAGATGGATGGCACGTGCAGGGGGTAATAAGAAGAGTGGTGATGAAGAATTCAGTCGAAGCAGAAACTTTGATTCAGAGATGACTCAAAGAAATGTAAACCCTTAAAAATCATAAGAGATATTTCAAGGCTGATGGGACACACCCTCATAAGCAGGGTAGGAGCTTCAACAATTTGAATTTAAGAATTGTAATGAGACAGATGAGCCAATAACACTGAAGGATTTGGGAAACCCCAGAGAGCTGACATCTGCTTGAAGACCCGCTGTGCGATGCTGTAGCTCTCCCTCCACCTCCCTAATCTCAGCACATGTGGTTGCATTCCCCCAGCAGAACCAACACTCACAATAGCAAGAGGAAGGGAATTTCAAACTTCCTATGGTAGGAAGAACTACTGCTTTGTAAGAATGTGAGCTGAAAACAAATCTATGGTGCAAGACCAAGGATGCTGTTTCATTGCCTGAACACCAACTGAAGGTGCCCCTGACCAGTGAAGATCAGGAGCAGTTCTCATGTTCAGCATCCATTGTGAAACTGCTGCAGACCCATCAATCATCATCCTAGCTGGACATCGTCAGATTGGTAAGAAGCCCCTCTGGGGGCAGTGGAGAGGAGGGCTCATTACCTTTGACTTGAAAGTCCATGTAAGACATTTTAAAGTCTCCCCACACTCTTCTCAGGTCATGGATGATGCCAACATGAATCCATTGCTCCCATCTTGGTGAGTCAAGCCATGTTTTAACAATACCCAAACAATATCAGGCTCCTCTTCCATAAGACTCCCACGATTGTATTTTTTGAGCAGTGATCCTGCATGATCCTGAATTTTAAAAAAACAAAACACAACTCAGATCCAGATAATAAAATCATAGGACCTCTCTCTGAATAATCTCAAACATGCACAAAGAAAACTCAACCTAAACTTCATCAGGGCTGAAACTTCAGGTGTGTCTGGGTCGCCATTATCCCCCAGGAGCTAGCACAGTGCCTGGAGAATGACGGGCCCTCCATGACCCAGTCTCTTGACTACTCCGAAATGTCAGACTTCATTCGTGTGGTCTGGTCTCCAGTCTTCAAGCACCACACTTTAATCCATCCAAGCAGCTGGCTGCCTCTGTCTCCCTGAAGACTTCCAGGACGAGAGGCTACACAGCCTCCCCGGGCTGCTGAGTCATCTTCCTCTCAGGAAATTGTTTCTGCCTTAGCTAAATAGGTAAGCAATTTTCTGCCTATTTCAGACAGAAAATCTAAGTTTAAAAAAGATTAAGTGAATAGCTCAAGGTTATACTCAAACTTTGGCCAGGGTAGGAATAGAACCCAAGTGGTTCCTAACATTCAATCCTACAGTTTAAACCCTGCTCCTTTTGCAGAGGAGCCTATCTTTATAATTTACAGGTATTGTTCCCAAATCACTCACTGAAAATTCTGCTTAAATATTGAAGGTAAAAGAGCTTCATGTATCCAATACAGAGAGAGTATATATAAAAAGAAATTTTTCTCACATGAAGAATGAATCACTGTAAAGAACATTTGTTCAGTTGTTTCATTACAAAATAAGAGCATTCCTCCTGGCTGCCACAAAATCCAAATGCTCCATTTTGTTACTAAACAATCCTTTTAACACCAAGCCAAAAATAAGTCACAATGTTAATGCAAACATCTTGCAAGCCAAATCAAAGGACTTGTGCCAAATTTATCAGAATTAGAGGGAAAATATGTCGGGCCTGGCTATGAGAAACTTTCTATTAGATCAGCAGTCAATAGGGTAGCAGCATCTGCTGATGCTGAATGAAAGACATGAGTAATAATGGACAGCTTTAGAAAATACATTTTCCTTCCATAGTTAGCAAAGCATGACTCACTAGAACTCTCCAGACATTACATTGCATGAATGACTCAAAATTCTACCAAGGACAGGGCACGATCAGGATTTCTTGTCTTAATTATCACTGATTTGTTGGCTTACTTCAAAGGCAGAAAATCTTGGTCCCCTCCCCTTCCTCTTTTAAAAACAGTGGTACATGTTTTAGCATAATTGAAGTGCGGCAGGAAAACAGAGATTAAACATTATAGAGAATGCCAAAAGCAGCTTTCAATTGGCCCAACTCACACCATTTGGAAGGCCATGTTGGGCAATGACCATGGTTAACTCCTTTCTGGAATATTGACCCACGAGCAGAGATTGTTACAATATAGGAAATACCTTCTTGTTACAGACCAGTGACCTGCCCACCCAAATCCTCAGTAGCCAGTATCAAAGATATTTAGACAAATAGTTTAGTAGTTACTTTCCATGACAGAAGTTTTTGATTTTCCTCAAATAACTGTTCTCTTTGATAATCGCAGTAGCCTCTTAGTTAAGACTCACACTTCCAGACTCTTTGCTTTCCATTCCATCTGGCATTCCAACTCCAGATTAATTTTCCCAAAAGATCAAGAGAGCAAGGCAGAGGCTACAAAGCCTTTACGACCTTGCTTTGGAAGTTACAGACCATCACCTCTGTCATATTCTACTGTGTTACACTAGCCGCCCTGATTCAATGTGAGAGGGGAATACATAAGGGCACGAACATCAGGAGATGAGGATCATTGGCAGCCATCCGGGAAAATGACAAAGAACTTGGACTAGGACTTTTAAGCTCCTTAAGCCTTAGTCTTCTTATTTGCTTAATACAGACAGTCATGATATACTTATTTCATAGGGTCGTTATGAGAATTAGATGAGATGACACATGTAAAGTACTTGGTAGATAGTAAGTATATTCAAAGACACTGCTTAGTCTTATTATAACCTAGTAAATGTCAAACTATTCCAGGGGCTGTCATGAGGAAGAAGGTGATATTCTGGGGAGTAAGCAGAGCTATGAACTCCCTCCTCCTTCCCTCCATTCTTACTTCTTCCAGTAAACTTCATTCTATCCCATATGTATATTAGCCTTTCTCATAGGATTTTCACCTGAAGAAAGGATTCCTCATCTTAAAAAAAAAAAAAGTAAACTGCTACTGTAAGTCATATTTATTTCAAATATTAGGAATTCTAGGATAGATAAATGAGTATATATTTGTATATCTATGTATATAAGATAGATAAATATGTGTATGTATCTATATCTATCTATCATTTGCATATAGATAGCGTTACCTAGCTAATAGAGATGTAATACGAGTGGAAAGCAGAGAATATCAGATTGAAAAGCCCATGACCCAGGTCAATGTTAAAAATCTTAAGATTATTAAACCACTCATTTTCCACAAAAATCACATGAAGTGCTGACATTTGAGGCTGCTGGATGAATGGATTGAGGAAACTCCTGCACACCCCAAAGGCTCATCCGTTCACTGAGGTATTTATTCAGGCATGTGTTTTGTGCCTGCACTGTCCTAAGTGCTAGGTATGGAGCAGTGAAGAAGATGGATAGAGTACACCTTCCATAAGCTTACATTTTGGTGAAGGAGAAGACAAGGAATAAACTAATAAGCAAACACCACAATTTCAGGCAGTGATAAATGCTATGATAATAATGGAACATAGAAATGTGATAAAGTGAGGGGTAGGGGGGCTGATTTAACCCCCTGGGTGGTCAAGGAAATCTTCTACGAGGAGATGATATTTGAGCTGAGATATGAACAATGAAAAGGAGCAGCCATACCAGGAATTGAGAGGGGAATTTATAGGCATGTGCTAACAGCACCTTCGGAGGACTGAGCCATCAGGCAACCTCATTCCAATGGAGTGTCACTATTCACTAAAGTCTTTGAAATGTGGTTTGAAAGATACCCAGGATAGACCTGCGTGCCCTTGATTATACATCTTCATAAGTACATTTGGCTAGAGTTGTTGACCAGAGCCAAGCTTCCTGGCAAAATAAAAACTAAGTCTGAATCTAGGCCACTTTGAAAACATCCTAGACTATCTGGAAAATCGAATAAAGCCTATGAAAACAGAAGTCAGTAGAACAAAGACCAAAGTACACAACAGGTGACATACACTCTTGTCCACCTTCCCCAAAACCTTCCAACCCCTATTTCTTACCATTAATACACTTAGAAAATTGGGGGGTGAGGGAGTAGAGGAGAGAAAGAAAGAAATGGAACCTAAAAATCTTAAGGAGGAAAGGAATGTGTTACAAGGTAAAATCAAACTATGTTGGAATTGGAAGAAACTCTAGAGATGGTCTTGTCCAACTCCCTCATGTTATACATGAGCAAACCAAGGCTCAAAGAAATCAAACAACTGCCCAAAAGAAGACGGTCACTGGCTGCAGGCAGCTCCCTCACATGGCAACAGAAGGGGTGAGGGGGTCCCTTACTTCCCATACAGCCTCAGCATTATCTAGGGTGAGCGAAGACCTCTCCTGAATTCAAGGAATGCTCCACCCCCAGCTCCCCTTCCCAGCAGGTAAGATGCCTTAATCTGTGAGAATCTCCTTCTGAAACCTCTTGTCCCTGGAATAGCAATAATAATAGCTTCCTTTTACCAAGTACCTTTCTTATATTATTTTCAATCATTCTTTCTTCTCTTGTTCATTTCTTTCGTCTCTTCCTTTCTTCCTCTCTTCTTTCCACAAATACCTACTGAGTGCTGGGGATTTACTAATAGGCAAGATGGATACAGTCCCTGTTTTTAGGAGATAAAAGTGTAGGAAAAAAATAACCAAGTGTCAGCGATACACTTCGATAAGTGCTATACTAGAGGAGGCACAGGGCATCATAGAACTGCTGAGCAGAGGCACCTAACCTGGTTCAGAGGAGCTTGGGAATAAAGAAAGGACCCCAAATGAAATGGCCTTTAAGCAGAAGACAGAAGAGGATGGGATGTGGTCAGAGCATTACAGGCACAGAGAACCACTCTTTCAAAGGCTGTGGAAAGCAAGTCCACAGCACATTTCAAGGACTAGAAGCAGCTCAGTAAGCCAGCAGTATAAGATACAAGAGGGCAAGAGGCAGGAAAGGAGAGGTCTAGACAGAAAGATATCAGTAGCTCAAACTAGTTTGGTGACAGTGAAGATGAAGAGAAGTGGAGAGATAGAGGATAATAATGACGGGACATGGCAATGAACTGAAGATGCAGTAAGGCAAAAGGTGAAGTCAGGGACGCCACCCAAGCTTCTGTCTTATGGGGTTGGCTGGAAGGGGGGCTCATTCATCAATCCAGGAAACTTGCAGGAAGAGCAATGTTTTGTTTTATTGGGGGTAAGGGTGGAGATGAGTTTGCTTTTGGACAAAATGAATTTGAATTGCCGGTGTAACACCTCCTCGGTGTCCAGGAGGCAGTTGAGCAAAAGTGCAGGGAGCTTAGGAGAGAGATCTGGGCTGAAAGGTAGATTCGTGGGTCATCAACATATTACTTCCTGCTTTTTGATGATGCATCTGAGACACAGAAACGTGAAGTAACTTGTCCAGGGTCATACTAGCAGGTGCAGAGCAGGGATTCAAATCCTAGTCTTCCCAACTCCCACGTCTCTGCCCTCTCCATGGAGACTCGCAGCTATAATTATGTGCTTTGATGAGGAGGAGTAGGAAGGTGTTGCAACAGAACCATACTCTTTAATTTCTATTTCTAGAATATCTAGAGAAATATAAATACATGTCTTCTGTGTGTGGCTATATACATTCTGCAGCTTGTACAGCCACCTAATTGCCTACTGACAAGCAACCAGCTACTCACCCTTCTCCTTTAGATACATTTCCAACAAGAAGTCTCTATTAAACTGGGAGAAATCTAGCAACATCTTCTCAAAGTTCTCTTCTTCATTCCTGTAATCTACCCAAAAAAGTGCAAGCTGTCAGGTGTGTCCTTCTTTTACAAGTACCTTTGTCCCCTTGAATGTTTTCTGTGCTACCCAAGGGGTCTGTGCAGGGAGAAGAAGCAGGCATCATTGTGTCAATTGCTCCAAGACTGGGAGCCCAACCAATCGTTGGTGCAGCCATAAAGTAGAAGCCCTAACTTCTGAGGTCTCTGGGCAAGTGGATTAAATATTTTTTAAAATAACTCTACTTTGAGTACAAAACAATGACCAGAAAAGACCTAAGAGTGAATTAATCATGTCAGCTGCATTATTTTCTGATCTTCAGGACACAATGGAAAATAATGGAAGATTGATAGCTATAAATTAAAACTCTATGGGAACCACCGAGAGCTCTCCAGTCACATGGAGGTTGGCCCACTACTCAGCCTTCTTTTGTTCAACAGGCATTTCCTGAGCACCTTCTATGATGCCAACACCTCTCTTCCTACAGTTCTTTTGGGTCCTGTCTTTTCTTTTCTCCACCTCAAGTCTAATGAGCTTTTCTTCAGACCTCTCAATATTAACTTACAACTTGAAGGGTAAGAAGTTAGCATTATTGACCCCTCCATTCCTCTTACAACTCTCAGCTACCCTGCTTTCCCTGATATCATGTTCATCTTGTTCATGTCCTTCCTCGCTGACGGCTTCTTCTCTTCCCCTGTCATTGACAACCCTTCTTCTTCATGCCCTTTGAATAGTACATTTCCTAAGGTTCTCACTTTGGGTCTATTTTCTGCAATTCTTACTCTTAATCCCTTGGTGATCTCATCAACTTCCCACTTTCTCCAACCCAGCTTTAACCATTTGGAGATGACTTCCAAATTCATACCTCCAGTCCTGAATGTCAAGTCATTTATTTTCAAATTGTGTTTCCAATATAACTTCAAATTTATATCCAAATGGAATATTTCTCCTTGGTCTCCTACCAGCCACTTTAACCCACATTCTTTTGTTGGTTTCTCTGTTCTTGATCATAGGCCACCAGCCTCCTACCCACCTAGGCATGAAAACCTGGCATCGTGGCTCTGTTCACTTTAACCTTTTTAATCTCCTGAGCCCACTGTTGAAAGAATAAAGCCCAAAGTCCTTAGATGACATTCACAGCTCTACACAATCTTATCCTCACATTTCTTTCCTCCCACCTACCCTAACCCTTTCATCTTACTTTCCACTTTTGCTGGACTCTGGATTATATTACTCTTATATCTTTCATTTCCACCTTTTCCCTCACCTTAAAGGCCATTTATCTTCACAACCCTCATCTTTAACTGTTAAGATAGAATCCATTCTCAGACCCATCTCAAGCGCCATATTCCTAGAATATGGTATGTTTCCTCCAGCATGCACCCACCTATGGGAGACCAGTTGTCCTTGATATGAGTAAAGGATGTCCTCCCTCTCATTCTCCATACTTAATTCCCCACCAATCCCCGAAATTCTACTCTCTCAATATCTCTTGAATCCATCCATTTTTCTTTATCTCCACCCTAATACTTTCGTCTGAATCACCACCATTTTTCACATGATTTTCTAGCTGACCTCCTAGGTCCTCTGTTGCCCACTTCCAGCACGTGCCTCACAATACACGCAGAGTGATTTTTTCAGAACACAAATCCATTCAGACCTCCCCTTCAGTGCCTTCCTGTAGTGCCCAAACCCACGGGCCCTTGGTGTTCTGGATTCTGTCTGCATCTCCAGCTGCTCTGGTTCTTTTTCCAAGTCTGTACCATGCCCTTTCCTGCCATGCGGCCCTTATACCTTCTATTCTTTCTACCTAACATTCTCTTCACCTTTGATCCTGCTCTCTTACATTCAGAACTCATCTCAAATGTCTCTCATTCAGAAAAGCCTTCCATACCCGCCTGCCCCCAGTTATCAATAGTACTGTGTGTGAACTTTCCCTTCATGGCACCTCTCCATTTCATTATTTTACCACATGTATGTTTCTTTTTTTTGTGTTGTGCCCGCGTCCTCCACTAGATACTCATCATTTTATCTAAGTTTTTATCCCAAGTTTCCAAGAATGCCTGGACATAGTAGGAGATACTCAATAGAGAATTGTTCATTGAATGAGTGAATTATTACTCTCTACCTTCAGATTTCCTAATTAAAAGGGAATCCCTACTTTACATTTATTTCTCTCTGGTAACATTGATTATGGTTTTCTGAAAATGAAAGGTGAGAAATTTTAACCCACTTTGTTTAACAGGTCCTGTGTGTATAACAACAGCCATAATTCCATGTTCCAGCTTTTTAGAAAATGATTAATAGGGAGGAAAACTGGCAACAAGAGGGAAAATATAGGTGGGTGTGAATGAGGTTAAGGGAGGTACATGTTTTGGCTCCACAGTAGACAAAAGTAATTTGTATGTCTTTCCTTCATCCCACACACCACTAGGTTTCAGAAATTGGAACCAAATTAGGGACTAATAAATGTGATGTTCCCAGGTCATAATGAGAATTTTTAGAAGTGCTTTTTTCCCTCGGTCAACTAATTTATTTTAAAGCTTGTAATGAAAATGACTTACACTGGTTTTAAAACTAAAAAGCTTCAAAATCTCTTTACCTCTGACACCTCTGTGAAAACCAGAGATGAGAGTGAGAGCAACAGTGAGTTAGGAAAAAACATTCACAGCAGATACAAATGTATTGTCTTTCCTTACATCTGGCTCTAATGAGGTACGTGCTCAAAAATCTGCTTGTAAACATTCCTGTTCAGCTGTATGAAATTCCACTGATAAAGACTCAGAGGATAAGAGGTAGTGAAGAGATACAGAGAAATGGAAAGAACATTAGACTAGGTGACAGAAAACCGAAATTCTAGTTTTCAGCTCCACCACTTAATTGGCATTTGACACAGCATTTAATCCTTCTGTGCCCAAGTGTCAGGAACTATAAAATGGCAATGATCGAGCTTTGGTCCTGGAGGGCAGACTCTGCACACATGCTTACCTCACTGCCCTCCCATACAGCCCATAGATTGACAATAGAGATGAATGAGAGGGGACACATCCGTGACAGTACTGAGAACTGAAGACTGAAATGGCTCATGTTGAGAGAGGAAGTTGCAGCCCAGAACCCACACAGGAGACTGCAACAGAGATAGGAGTTGGAATGGTTCTTCCCTGTGGGACCAAGAGAGTTATCTCCAAGGAGATAAATCCAAGCCCACAGTTATCAGGTATGAGAGTAGGAGTGGACTGAGGATGACAATAAGCGTGACTAACTAAACATCCACTAACAAAACAGACTAATTTTCTCCCTCTCCATGATCCCCACACACCCAGAGAGACTGGCAGAAGTGGAGTTGGCAAAGCAAAGTCATACCAACTCCCCATAATAAGAGCCTAGTACTTTGTTCATAAATATAAATGGAAAGCAAAGGATTCCTCACATTTCAGGGGAAAACAAAACCCCAAAGGGAGGAACCAAGATGTAGGTAAAATTGTAAAAATCTCCCATAGAGTATAATTTAAAAAGAAAAAGAAAAAGGAAACTAAGAGAACAAAAAGTTAAGAAATATGGAAGATAAATCTAGGAGAGCCATTGTACATCTATAGGAATTCCAGAAAGAGAGTAGAGTAAACAAAGGAGCTTTAACAATTAAAAAATAATTTGAGAAAATTTCCTGGAGCTGAAGAAAGGCTGGAGTAGTAAGATAGAAAAGGCCCACTGAGTGTCCAAATAGACGAAATTTCAGAAAACCCAAAGAAAAAAAAAAAGCTAAAAACTTCAGGGACAAATAATAGATTTCTTATCCACTCCCCCAACCCACCTCCCCCCCCGCCCCCGCAAGGAATCAGATTGACATTGGATTTTTCATCAGTAACCTTAGAAACTAGAATACAATGCAGACTTGCCTTTAAAGGGATAAAGGGAAATTATTTTGAAGCTAGAATTATATGTTCGGCCAAATTGTCAATCATAAAGTTAGTAAAAACAGATTTTCAGACTTGTTATGACTCATAAAATTTACCCCCTGTCCAACTTTTGTGACAATTGCTTGAAATTTTATTCCATGTTGTTAACACAAAAGGAAATCAAAGGAGTAAAGTGTATACAAATACCAGATCACCATGCTGTATACCTGAAACTAATATTATGTTATATGTCAATTTTACCTCAATTCAAAAGGGGTGGAACCCAAGAAAGAGGACAATATACGATACAAGTACTAGGGACCAAATCCAGGAGTGAGATAATTAAAGAAATTTCAATATTTTAGATGCATAGTATACTTACAGAGCAATATAAATTCATCAAAAAGTTCAGAGAAATCTAAGAAAAATGTTTTCAAGGAAGTGAATGCCTTCAGAAAAATAGTAAGGGAAAAAAATTATGTAGTCACTAGTGATTTGGTGAAGACTTGTGATCTTCCATCAAAAGTGTCTTCAGGGGCCAGCCTGGTGGCGCAGCAGTTAAGTTTGCATATTCCTGTTTGCCAGCCAGGGGTTCGCCAGTTCGGATCCCGAGTGTGGACATGGCACCGCTTGTCAAGCCATGCTGTGGCAGCACCCCACATACAAAGTAGAGGAAGATGGGCATGGATGTTAGCTCAGGGCCAGTCTTCCTCAGCAAGAAAGAGGAGGATTGGCAGCAGATGTTAGCTGAGGGCTAATCTTCCCCCAAAAAAAATAAAACAGAAAAAGAAAAGAAAAAAATTAAAATTAAAAAAAGTGTCTTCGGTTGAATTTTCTAGCTATTTTCGTCAGCTTGAGCTGCTATAACAAAATATCATAGACTGGGTGACAAACAACAGATATTTATTCCTCATGGTTCTGGAGGCCAGGAAGTTCAAAATCAAGTGCGGGCAGATTTACTGTCTAGCGAGAGCCTTCCTCCTGCTTGAAGATAGCCAACTTCTTGCTGTGTGCTCACACAGGCTTTTCTTGGTGCCTTTGCATGAAGAGAGGGGAAGGGTCTCTTTTCCTCTTATTATAAGGACACTAATCCCATCATGGGTGCTCTACCCTCATGATGTCATCTGAACTTAATGACCTCCCAAAGGCCCCACCTATCTATCACATTGGGAGTTAGGGCTTCAAAATATGAACTTTGGGGAGATAAACATTTAGTCCATAACACTAGCAGAGCTTAAGATGAGGATTCCTTTATACATAATTTATTGAGGAAGTGTTCCTTGGAGAAGGGGGATGAGGGGAACAATATAGGGCAAGAAAAAAGCTAAGCAAGAATGTGGCTCAGGTGAATATGAGCTGTGTGCTGACTCCACTGGGACATGGGGATCACAAATTGCACCAGGCAACGGGTCTCATATTGAGGCAAGCTGGTCTATTGCACCCTGTGTCAGCCAGCCAGTCAGTCAAGCAGCTGTAGGCTTGTGTGGGGAAGTGTAACTTCCCTGGTGAGTCAATTTGCATTAGGCCAAGGGCAATTATCTGGAAAAGTGGGCATCTGTAACCTGTCAGAAGCCAACACTGATTGTAGTTCAGGCATGGCTAGAAAGTGACCCAACAGCATAGAAAAAAAGTTAGGCAACTTAAAATTCCAGGAAAAATGAAAAGCTGTACAAGGAAGCCATAGACCCCAATGTGAAGCAAATTGCAATGTTGTAGAGCAATTTTGAACAATCATTATTACATAAGTCTCATTGGACTTTGATGCTTGAAACATTCTCGTTTGAATTATGTAGGTTTAGTTACAAGACTGCATTTTGTCCATTGTGGAGCTAATCACTACTTAGAGCTATAGTAAATAATACTTCCATGATCATATTAACACAAGTATTATGTTCCAATTTCTTTAATCAATCTGTAAACAAGGCACGTAACACTTAATTATAATTACAGAACAGAAAGTAAAAGTTTAAAACCTTACCAGTATAAAAGTAATAGTAGTGCTAATAGAAATTAGGAATAAAAGGGGGAAAGATGAGATGAAGGGAAGTAAAGGGTAAAAATCTTCGTCTTCCATAAGTGGAGTTAATACGTATTTTTTCTGAAGTTGAGCTACAAAGAAATACACATTTAAACGCTGTTATTTCATATTATAAAGAAACGTAGTGAAAGAACTAAATGTAAATACATAACTAACAAAAATTGAAAGGAAAGAGGAAGTTAAATAAGCTAAATTTCTCATCTTTCACAGAAAGGAATCAATAGATTCTACTTAAGGCTTGATGAGAGATTTTCACATATTGAGGTACATGGGGTGACTATTTGGGTTCAAAACTGATTAGGCTTGAGCTAAAGAAGTCTGACATGACCTGTCACACATACATTGTCCATCTGCTTTAATCATTAAAGAGAAGAATGTACTCTCAAGATAAGAATGCATACTTCCCCTCTTATGCCCTATTGGCAACGCCCGTATCAGTCCCTTTCCTGACATCAGGGTCATGTTGACCTGCTAATTTTCAACTAAATACGTCTTTGAAGCTTTGATGAAGATGTATCCTGGGTGTGTTTAATGTATGTTCTTTGTTCAGAAAAGATATAAGACTGCACTGAAAACCATGCTTCTCCCAAATGCTTTCTTCCTTTCTGGAAAAGTTCTCCCCAGGTTATAATCCTCACTCTGGCTCAAGTATAACTCACCTTATTTCTCTTATCTATTGAATGGTTATTGGTTATTTTGCATCGACAGGCTGATAAATCAAGAAATGACCACATTATATTATTTGGAGTTGTGGACATAAATGCCAGAAGAGGTGAAAATAGAAACAGTTGAAAACGGTTGCCTCTGAGGAGTGTGGAGAGAGGTAGAGAAGCGGTACATTTTCTTTCTAATTTTGTAACCATCTGTATTGTTGGGGTTTTTCCTCTCCTCCACATGTATTGCTTTTGTAGCACTAATAAAAAATGGCAGTAAGAATACTTTCCAGCCTATCCCATCCAGTAATTAAGAGGATTAATTAAGATAATGTATAGGAAAGCACTTTAAAAACTCTTAAGCGCTGAGATAAATGTGGAGTATTATTAAGGGGGCAGTCTTAGGCAGTTCAAGACTGGGGAAGGAACATAGCACTTTCCTTGATCAAGCTGCTATTTTTAAGGTGCCAAGATCCAAATAAAAAAGGAAACTGTCTCTACAACGCTGACTGTAAGATATCTGAAGGAATAAATGTGCTGAGAGAAAGTATTTGGAAGAATGACAAGAGGAAAATTTAAATAGTAGGTGTTGAGATAGAACTGTTGGGTTTTCATCAAGTTCTTTCTCTAAACCAAAAACACTGTGAAGAACTAAACAGCAACAGCGGTACTATCATCTGAGAAAATGGCATGCAAAAACACTTCTTGTTAAAACATAGATTTTTTTTCATGTCCTTACATCTGAAACCATTTTTGGATACTTTTGTAAACAGTCTCATAATTAGCATCTCAAAAGTCTTAGAATACTGTATTTTCATAACTTCTTAATTAGGCAGCTAGATCTGACCAATAGTACTGTTAGGGCTTTGAAATAGCATTGTTGGTTCATGCATCTGTCTCCCTTACAGCAAAGGGAATTTCTCAAAACAAGGAACTATGTCCTAAACACTTTGTTCTGTCTCTAGTGCCTGTCTCAGGGCCTCCTAGCACATTGTAGGTGCTCAATGAAGGTTTGTTAAATGGACAAATGGGTGAAAAAACATAGAAAAATACTTTTATATTATCTAAAGCATACTGTTGGCTTGTCCATGATGTACAAGGAAAATCTAGAACTGTCTCTGAGCCATCCCTCCTTTGTTACTATGTGGCAGTAGGGGAGTACATTAACCCTTTGCTAAAATTGTCCACTTGAGCCCTTTGGATGGGAAAACAACTGCATTTTCTGTCCTTACTTGAGATCTTTCATCAACGTGGGCTGTAGCTTCAGATGGAGGTGGGTTGACATCCCATTCTGCCACTCAGAACCTGTGTGACTTTGGGCAACTTTCTAAATATTTATTCAATAATCACAATCAGCATCCAACAGGTATTTATTGAGGACATACTATTCAGATACTGTGTTGGGTGCCCGACTTCTCAGACTCATCTGAAAAATGAAAATAATGGTATCTACCTCAGAGAGTTACAATAATGATTTCCTGAAATAACATATGCAAAGCTACGGGCATGTAGTGAATTTTCATTCAGTGGTCTTTGTTATGATGATGATGATTATTATTATGAACGTGCAAGTGCTGTTACTGGGAGACCACCATGTACTGTCACTGCCCACAGAGCTGGATCAATAAAGACAAGCGAGACTAGTTGCTCACAGCCCAGTAGGGGAAATAAACAAGCTGCCGGGCCACCCTATTGTGTCTCTCTCTCCATGCACTCCATGAACAAGCTCCTCTAAGAAAGTATCCCTATTGGGCAAATGTTCCCTCCTGAATACCTATTTGGCTGCTGGCCTGTAAGAGAGAAACTTATGGTAAGAGGGTGAGTTACGTAGGTACTTGTACTGAATTCACTGTGAACATCCTTCTCTCACCTCTAAATGTACTGAGGGGCAAAAGAAATGCCTTATTCATCTCTGTTGCTCCCTTGTCCCTAGCATGTGTGTCCCATAGATTACTAAATGAATATTGGTTGTATGGCCCTAAGTTAGTCAAGGCAAGAGACTGAGCAATGGGGATCAATCCAGGAAGTGGTGGTAACAGAGACTCGGGTCTCAGTTATTCACAATAAACATAGCACAGTGGAAATCCCACGGGCTGAGGGAGTCGTGGTCTGATCATGGGCACATATGTTCTGATTCCACCAGTTCCCAAACTACCCCCTAACAAAGAGGCCAGAAGCAGATCCTTATTTAAATCATCAGGCTTTGTATCATGTGGCCCTTCCACCCTGGCTCCATCATATTGGACTAGGGAATTAGTTTAGTGACCAAGCCTGAGGATATGCAAATGAGCAAGGAAGTGACCCCCTCGATAAAGGCACCACTTTCAGAGTCTCCAGGAAAAGATCAAAAAAGGATCCATTTCCACCACCACCTCTTGAATTCCCATCTTTTTGGGCACCCTGGTTTAACATTCTTTGACATGTGTGAAATGGCAAGAACAGCAACATCTTCCTGCTGGAGTTTCCTCAGTTCTGCGCTTTTCTTTTCCTTTTTTTTTTTTTTAAGGATTGGCACCTGGGCTAACAACTGTTGCCAACCTT
>NC_060272.1:61459008-61462817 GCF_021613505.1 Equus quagga
CTTCCTTCCTTCCTTCCTTCCTTCCTTCCTTCCTTCCTTCCTTCCTTCCTTTCCTTCTTCTTTCTACATTTATTGATGGTCCTGGCAATGTGCTAGACTCTGGGAATTCAAAAATGAATAATTTATGATTTTTTTGAAGGGACTTACTGTGAAGGGAAGTAGATAGCCACAAAAGCAAAGAAATTACAATATAGTGCAATGGTTGTAGCAATAGAAGCATGTAGAGGCACAGATATAGCAATTCCCTTCAATAAGTACTGCCTGTGAGGATCTACTATGTACCGGGCACTGTGTTAGGCCCTGGGGATACAGCTGAAAACAAGACAGACCCATGTCTTGTGAAGATTAAACAAGTAATTACACATATGTAAGTGTTCAAGCAGGGGAAGCAAAGACTACCATGAAACTGAGAGTCAGGAGAAGAGAAAGGGTTCCCTAAAGAAGTGATGTTTGAGCTGAGGCTTAATGAAGCATATGAGTTGGCCAAGCATGAAGAGGAGTCCAGGCAAATGTCACAGATGAGCTGAGTGTTGTTGGATTTTCCTTGAAATCGAATATCTTTCACAATAGGTGATGCTCTTTTGCAAAAGTTGAGTGTGATGATCATTTCAAGTTGCTCTCATATTTGCTGGGAAGAGAAATAACCCAAGAAGCACACACCGTTAGCCAACTTGGAAAGTCGTGTTTGCTTTGGCAGCACTGGTCTTACTTGCAGGCAGAATACAAGGTCTTATCTGTTGTTGTGATTTAAAGTGTTTGGAGCAGACCTGCCACTCTTATATTGAGATTCATTTCTTAGGGTAGCAATTTCTCTCAAGGGCCTCTTGTAAAATGTGTGTACTCTAGGAAGATGTAACTTCACACATTAGTGGGAGTGAATGCAATAGATTACATTTCAGAGAAAGAGAAAGGAGAGAAAGGGCAAAAAACTTGTTGAAGTGGGGAGAGTGAACAGAAATTAAGGAGAATGAAGACATTTAAGAGTGTTGTGAGTCCATGGAAAGGGGAGATCTTGGAGGTGGATGGCAGAGTCGTCCAGATTCAAATTGTCTAGAGCTGACCTTGAGAGTTGGGTTAAAAGAAAATGTTGAAAACAAACAGTTTGCGTGAATGCTCTGAATATAGGAGTAGTCTGTAAGGAAGTAAGAATGAAAGATCTGCCTTGCAAAACCCACTCAGTGAGACTTCTCTGGCCACCCCCCGCCCCCCACCCCCCGCCCCCCAATGGGTTTAATCACCTTTTCTTCTGTACTTGCTCACTTCTTTGTATATATCTCTATTTTTGCAGCTGTTGCATACCGTATCATATGTTTGTTTGCATGTCCTTGTCTCCTGTCCTTCTCTGAACTACTTATTTGAAATTATTTTCTCAGGATTCTCAGAACCTAGCTGAATACCTGGGATTTGGTACTTTTTTGGATGAATTAAGGAAGAATTTTGAGGGAATGCAAAAGGGAAGAAAGATTTAGATAGAGGTTGGACAAAAGATAAAAATGTTGAGGAGAACAGATAGGGAAAGAAGTGTAAGTAAGAAGAGCTACAACAGCATCAAAAAAGGGCCTGGCCCAGTGGGAGACATCAGAGGAAGTTCCTGAGGGAGTGATATTTAGTTGACATCTGAAAGATGAAAAGGTATTAATTAAAAAAAGAGGGGAAACCTGAGGGAGCAATCTAGGCAAGGCTGCTGGTGGTGATAGAGGTGATGTAAGAGATAGATAGAAGGTAAAATCAATGAGTCTTTATTATTTCATTCGACAAATGTTATTTTCCAGGCGTTCCTCTAGTTCTGGAGGTGTGACGGTGAATGAGAGAGATCCCAGTAATCAAAGGGCTTACATCGTAGTGGAGGGAGGCAGATAACAAACAAACATGCGAACAGGACATTTGTTGAAGGTGCCAGAGAGGGAAATAACAAGGATGCCTTCCAGGCTCTAGGTTAGGCAACTGGATGGATACTGGTGCCATTTGCCAATACAGAGAATGCTGAAAGAGGATCAGGTTTGTCCAGGAAGATCATGAGTTCAGTTTTGGATATGGTATTTATAGTTCCTTTGAGATGAGCAAGTGCATCTCAAGTATTCAGTTGTATGTGTGGATTTGAGTTTCAACGTTGTCAGGGCCTGAGATACACATTTTGCAGTCAGTAATGTACAGATGGTAATTAAAGCCACAGGAGTGGATAGAACTGCCCTTGTGACATAAGCAGTGCACTGTACAACTCAAGGGGGAGCCAGTTACATAGACCGTGGTGTGCATAGTGTCTCCTGGAATTGTGCAGGCCATGGATATGGAAAATATGACTTAAGGAAGGTATATGGAGTGAGAAGAAAAGTGAGCTTTTAGGACCAAATATTGAATAACTTCAACATTTAAAGGCCAGGCAGAGAGGAAAGAGCTATTAAGAGAGAGTGAGAAGAAGAAGAGAGGAGCTGGGAGGAAAACCAGGAGAGTGATATCATTGAAACCAAAGGAAGAGAGGGCTTTGAGGGAGTAGTGGTCATGAGGGTCAACTGCTGTTGAGAAATCTAGTGGGATGAGGTCCGGACACATGAGATGTGGACACACATCTCAGATCTTGGTGGCCTTAGTAAAAATTGTTTTGGTGGAGTAAAAAGGATGGAGTAATAAGGCTAGATTGGAACGAGTTGAGGAGTGAGTGGGAGGTGAAGAAATTAGATGCTTGATGTTTCCTATGATGTGACATTTGAAAATGTCCTTACCCAGCCATGCAGGATGAGCCCCAAGTTGGGGTGATTCAGCTCAGAGGGAGGTGGTAACTTTGCAAGAACCCTAATTTGGAGGTGTTGGGCTTAGTGGTGGTTAGGTTTCTGAGCAATAGGTTTTTCTTCTTCCTCTTCCTCTTCCTCTGACATTTTATTGTCTGGAATATGACATTGATTAGAACAGCAGTGTCAGAAGTGATGACAAGAGAATGTTTTTGGAAAAGGGCCTGGAATTTCCAGCATTCACATTGAATTGATTCTACTCTTATATTTGAACAGCACTAATAAATTGGGAAAATATGGTGCAGACCACACACAACTTTTAGAAGGCCCTTCACTGATGTAAGGAGCAAGTTCCCCAAACCCTTTGTTTAAATACACCTTACTATTCTTGCCCAGTGTATCTGTTCCCCTTTAAGGGATATCAATCTTCTGATCATTGACAGCTTGTGATGTGTCTCAGCCTCTTCAATAGAAACACACGTAGAGCTAGTGTTCCCTAGGTGAGAATCAGTTTGGGGGAAGAGTCAAGAGAGCACAGTGGCTTTAGGACACACTTAGTGGGATTGGCAGACCCCCTCTTGCTCTCGTCTGCATGGTTTCTGTGTATTGCCTCTGCCCTTCAGGAGTATCATCCAAGGAGTGTCACCTGCTTTCTGAATCTACAGCATAGAGCTACCCTCCAGAATGCTCTTTAGAAAGAGCCCCAAGAATTCAGATTTATGCAAGTTCAGAAAAGGGTCTTTCAAGTCCATTTTCGGAGACATTTCCAAAGAAATTTAAAAATCTCTTATAGAAAAAAATGGTTTTGTTCTTCATATAGGCTTGAGATAGTTCATTGTCAAAATTCAGTGCATGTTGCACTGTAATTCGCTGGAAGGAAAATATGCTAGCAGCAGCATCTTTGAGCAGGGAGTCTGGCACTAATTAGTGCCTTCTTAATGCCTGTATCTGCCAGATCTAACATGTTTTAACCTTATGCAGCATAGTTGTGACACTGAACGTTACTCTCATTCACACAAAACTTCTGTACTCAGGAATTCACCACTAAGTACATCCAAGCCATGTTAGAAGAGTAGACATATA